>NC_068300.1:8841087-9141087 GCF_025860055.1 Xyrauchen texanus
CAGTAAGTCATGTCTCTATTTGAATGTCTTAGATCTTCAAATTTCACCCTGGCTCAGACAAGAAGGCTGTGAAACAGCCAAACTTTGCAGACTTCAGCAGGTTTAGGGAGGTGAGATGTTCATGACCGTTAATTACTACAGACACTTGCAACGCTCCTAAAAACACACAGTATCACTCATTATAATAACACACATACATTCATCTCCATTATCCTTGTATTTGAGGTGGAGTCACTTTTAAAGATGACATGATACTGCATTCACAATGTATTTAACTTGAATAATGTGATATATTTACATGTGAAAATAACCGATCGTAAAATGCGACTTTAACGTTATAAAGTAGTCGTTATGTTGCTGTATGATATTTGGGTAAAAATATAGAAGAAAAGCTGTCCCGGGGATGAACGTGGGTATGACATTTTGATGAAAGGTTATGAAGGTTAAAAAATACAATTAATTATAATAAAAATAAAATAAGAATAATGTAACTAGGGTCAATCCATAATAATATAATTAACTCACAAACACTTCAAAATATCTGTCTGTCCACCTGATGTACGGAGGATTAAAAATGAAATGAAGTACATTATCAGTGTATTAATTCCAACATGAAAATGTAAGTAAATAAATAAATCACTTTTTTTTTGATTGACAAATAGACATATTTAAAACATTTTAATTCCTGTTTTAAAATGTAGTTCATTATAACAAGAAAATAAATTAATATGTACATTTTGTAATTGGCAAATGCTTTATTGTAAAAATAAATGTAAAATATGCATTTGAAAATGATTTATTAATTCATTATTTTACTGTAATATTTTACATAATTTTAAATATGTCTAATAATTTGTCAGAAATGTTTTTAATATATATATATATATATATAATTTCATTTTGATGTTTGAATTCATAAATTGTGTCTGATTTCTTCTTTTTTATTTTTAAGTGTCACTCCTACACGTCCATCTCCATTAACTCAAGTGTACCCATTTAAAAAAAGATGTCATCCTTGGAAAAACACACACACTTCCTCAAGCCTGTCATCATTTTTCTCTTGGTTATTAATTATACGTGTTCTTTGAAGAATCTGAACTTCCTCTTTTTGGGTGTGAATGTGTGAGAACATGTCTTTACCTCTTCACTTGATACATTCCGTTATAGGACGCATCTGTCCACACACACACACACACACACACACACACACTTGCTGCAGTAACCTGATTTGTGTGTTCTCATGTTGCTGTAACTGCAGGGTGGAAAGAGACAGCAGTTTCCCACAGTTTAATATGAGTATAAAGCTGCAGGAGCACAGTAAAAACACACACACACACACACACACACAATTCATCAACGTTGCTCAGCTTCCATAAGCCTCTGCAGGGCGTACACACACTTATTTGATAGCACAGGCACCTACAAATATCTGATATTTTAGAGGCTGTTTGTGCTCGAGCCATCTCTATGAAAGCAAATACTCATTTATGATATGGTCCTGGAGGAACGTTGTCTTGTTTCGGTGTGTACTGTGCTAACTATATTTGGTTGAACGACAATTAAAACCACTTGACTTGAGCTATGACAGTCGTCTCTATATGAAGGGATTGTGGCCCAATCAAATACTCATAGCTCATTTCAAGTCTCCGAAGACCTCTAAACGCATCAAACGGCGAGCATTCCTTCATCTTTATAACATTTTTAATCCCGTCATGCTTTTAACTTTTGGCCTCTGTAAAGTGGTGTGAGGGAATGTGAGCGCTGCATGAAATTCATTTGCCATAGTTTTGTGAGTTATGGGTTGAATGTAAGGAGTTCTTGGTGAGAGAATCTCTCGGATGTGAACTATTTCTATGTTTAAAGAAATATTGCGGGTTCAAAACAAGTTGAGCTCAATTGACAGCATTTGCGGCATAATGTTGATTAAAACATACAAAAAACGTTTCGGCTCGTCCCTGCTTTTCTTTTTAAAAGAACAAAGAAAAATCAATGTTACAATGAGGCACTTACAATGGAAGTGAATCAGGTCAATATTTGGAGTGTTTAAACAGAAATGTGAAGCTTGTAATTTTAAAAAAAGCACTTCAATTTGTTCCTCTGTTAAAACGTGTTTATTAGTTGAACTTTAAAGTTTTTTAGGTCATTTTGGGGGTTTAGGGTTTGTTTATATTACATTATATATATATGTATACGTATCTATCTATCTATATATATATATATATATATATATATATATATATATATATTTGGGCTGTCTATTTAACGCGTTAATTCGGTGCAATTAATTTGACAAAAATTAATGCAATTAATTGCACCATAATAAGGAAGATTCCTGAGAAATGTAAGCTTGTAGTACCACCTGTTTACTCCAGAGGGCAGTAAGTGGCATTTCAGCTGTATGAGCAACGCACAATTTATACAGTGAAGAAAACAACCCACAACACAGTTCTTGCATTCAAAACACTTGAAGGAGTGCAAATTCAAACTAAGGGATCTCAAGATGTGTTTATAGATTGAGTATTAAACTATATTTAACTTGAAACCGTGAACTAAACATTTTATTCATTTATGACGCAACGCACCTGAGACGCTACACAAGCATGTCTGATGCAGGTGTACACTGACGGGTCCTTAAACAAGCCCTCATAATAAATCTCCAACTGATTGACAAATTCACTTGTGTAATGGATTGCTGTGAACTGTGTGCCAATGATTGACTTATGATCAATAATATGGTAGTAAACAACACATTGTATTCTAAAGCCACTTTTTGTATTGTCTTATCAATGATTAACTCTTCTGCCACAAGAATGTAAAGCAGTTTAATTATCTGAATATTTTTATTATATATATATAATTTTTAAATATTTAAAGATAACTATGTATAATTATATATTGATATAAATATGTATTATCATTATATATTGAATTATTGTTATATAAGGGGCTTTCTCAGCAAATATTGGTATATGTGATTAATCATGATTAATTAATCGGGACACAATGTAATTAATTAGATTACACATTTTAATCGATTGACAGCCCTAATATAAATATATATATATAGACAGATTAACCCCATTCACTTCCATTGTAAGTGATATATATCACTTACAATGGAAGTGAAAGGGGTTAATCTGTCAATCTGCCCAACATTTCATAAGCAACATTCAACCATAGGCAACATACACTCACCTAAAGGATTATTAGGAACACCATACTAATACTGTGTTTGACCCCCTTTCGCCCTCAGAACTGCCTTAATTCTACGTGGCATTGATTCAACAAGGTGCTGAAAGCATTCTTTAGAAATGTTGGCCCATATTGATGGGATAGCATCTTGCAGTTGATGGAGATTTATGGGATGCACATCCAGGGCACGAAGCTCCCGTTCCACCACATCCCAAAGATGCTCTATTGGGTTGAGATCTGGTGACTGTGGGGGCCATTTTAGTACAGTGAACTCATTGTTATGTTCAAGAAACCAATTTGAAATGATTCGAGCTTTGTAACATGGTGCATTATCCTGCTGGAAGTAGCCATCAGAGGATGCATGGTGGCCAAAGGATGAACATGGTCAGAAACAATGCTCAGGTAGGCCGTGGCATTTAAACGATGCCCAATTGGCACTAAGAGGCCTAAAGTGTGCCAAGAAAACATCCCCCACACCATTACACCACCACCACCAGCCTGCACAGTGGTAACAAGGCATGATGGATCCATGTTCTCATTCTGTTTACGCCAAATTCTGACTCTACCATCTGAATGTCTCAACAGAAATCGAGACTCATCAGACCAGGCAACATTTTTCCAGTCTTCAACTGTCCAATTTTGGTGAGCTCTTGCAAATTGTAGCCTCTTTTTCCTATTTGTAGTGGAGATGAGTGGTACCCGGTGGGGTCTTCTGCTGTTGTAGCCCATCCGCCTCAAGGTTGTGCGTGTTGTGGCTTCACAAATGCTTTGCTGCATACCTCGGTTGTAGCGAGTGGTTATTTCAGGCAAAGTTGCTCTTCTATCAGCTTGAATCAGTCGGCCCATTCTCCTCTGACCTCTAGCATCAACAAGGCATTTTCGCCCACAGGACTGCCGCATACTGGATGTTTTTCCTTTTCACACCATTCTTTGTAAACCTTAGAAATGGTTGTGTGTGAAAATCCCAGTAACTGAGCAGATTGTGAAATACTCAGACCGGCCCGTCTGGCACCAACAACCATGCCACGCTCAAAATTGCTTAAATCACCTTTCTTTCCCATTCTGACATTCAGTTTGGAGTTCAGGAGATTGTCTTGACCAGGACCACACCCCTAAATGCATTGAAGCAACTGCCATGTGATTGGTTGATTAGATAATTGCATTAATGAGAAATTTAACAGGTGTTCCTAATAATCCTTTAGGTGAGTGTATGTGTGTATGTGTGTATATGTATGTATATATGTGTATATGTGTATATATATATCTATATATATATATATATATAGATATATATATAATGCATATATTGACAGATTAACCCCATTCTTCCATTGTAAGTGCCTCTTTGGAACCCATATGGAAGTGAATGGGGTTCATCTGTCAATCTGCCCAACATGTCATAAGCACCATTCAACCATAGGCAACATAGACTTTAGTGAGGGTAGAAGTCATACTTGATTTGCCATGAATGAAAACAAAGCTGTGAGGGACAGAAGTACAGTATGTTAATAGGTTGCACTATACATCAGTTTGAAATATTGAACAGACTGTACTTCTGTGCCTTTATAAGAACAACAGACTTCCATGTGCGACTCAGACTTCACTGCCCAGTTTAGAATATGTGACCCTTTCCGACCAACCAAACTTAATTTTACCCTATTTGTCCATAACAGTTTCTGCCTGCCATGTGTTCGACTTCCGTTTTGAAACACATTTTCCGTGCAAACACCACTCTTTGCCTTTGCAATGTTGTCGAAACACTTTTTCCCCCCTTTTTCCAGTACTCTGCCCATATTATAGTCAGTCGTAATTTTACAGCCAGTAATGAGCACCGTTACCTTCACACGCCTGTATTGCGATCGTAATTCTTGCGCGTTGCCCTGAGGGTACGACTGGCTGTGTGAAATAACTTGTTGTGTGCCGCAGCAAATCAAATAGATTTTTTATGACTTTTACAGCCTTGCAATCAATCTTTTTCTGCCATTACGTTTTGTTGTGCCATAAAGTACAGATCTTCTGTGTCATACCGACCGCAAGACTAGGTGTTATGGGCTTTTTAACGAATTTACAAATATGACAATATTGATGTCACACTTAATTCATTGAACATAAGTCATATTTGAGTGAAATATTGCAACATAAGCGATGCATTTTAAGCCAGGAAAGCCTTACCTTTTATCAAGATTGATGTTATGCCCCCAGTGATCCGTAAATATACACAGTTCCTTATTTTGAGCCAGCTTTGATTTCATTTTAAAAGATGGAGTGAGGACTTCAAGGGTGTCTTCCCTTATGCTATTCAAATTGTCTTGGCCCACTTCCTTTGTGAGAGAGACTCTAAGGTCTAAGGGAAAATGCAGACTAACATCTAGCAGTAGCAGTTTTTGATAGAGGAAGTCTATTTGACATCTAGCTAACTTGGTCGTGTCTAGAAAGGAAGCACTCGTGTTTCAAGAATCGCATTTGTGTTTATTTGGAGTCCCACAGACACATTACTCCTACCCATAATGGACTAATTCTTAACCCTAACTCTAAACCCTAAACCTAAACTGTAACCCGAATTCAACTTGTGCTTAACTGTCCCAGATCAAGGCATACCCTTTAGACATGACCATCTAAATTGGCTTCAAACTCACCCTGTTTATGTGAAGTCTCATTTAACTGCAGGACAAACGGATGGTACACATGCACATGTAAATATAAATGACATAATTAAGCAAAAGGGAACATGTACAGAACTCAAACTCAATTGCATATACTGTACAAATCGAAGGAACTGTAACATTGAGGCCTTGTTTACACTGCCCGATAACTCTTAAATCATTCTTCTCTTACAGCAGGAAACCAGTGCAGCACCTCAAACCGTAAGACCCGGGATCAGAGGAGGTCCCAGCACAGAAGATCTAGCACCTCCTAAAACCGTAAGAGCTGACCGCTTCTCATTATATATGCACTCAACACTTCATTTGGTCCAGATACTCAGGCCTTGGAGGGTAGTCTGGGGCTAGTTGTCACACTTTTTTACTCAAGTGAATATTTCTCAGAGCATGCTGATTTAAAAAAAATGAGTTTCTGAAAAGCCACATGTCTTTAAGTCTTGGCAACAGCCAAAAAAAGCTTTTGCCCAGGAAAAAAAGATACAGTTCTTTGAACATACGTGTAACAACTTGCTCCAATAGCAGGACGTTTTGTCACACTATATGGGGTTAAGTTGTCACAATAAAACCTGCCATTAAACCATTGGTGTAGGTTTCATGTAATCATTGAAAGGGACAAAGAACACAAAACTTTTCAGTAAAAATCTTCCTTAATAATATAATTCAACCTTGCCTTAAAGGGATAGTTCACCCAAACTAAAATTTTAAATTATCATCATTTACTCACATCATGCCATCCCACATATGATTGACTTTCTTTCTTCTGCAGAACACAAACAAAGATTTTTTGGAAGAATATTTCAGCTCTGTAAGTCCATACAATACAAGTAAATGGTGACCAGAACTTTGAAGCTCCAAAAAGCACATAAAGACAACATAAAAGTGATGCATTATTCCTCAGTGGTTTAATCCATGTCTTCAGAAGTGATATGATAGGTGTGGATAAGAAACAGATAAATATTTAAGTCCTTTTTTTACTATAAATTCTCCTCCCTGCTGCCCAGTAGGTGGCGACCTTCATGAAGAAGAGCACAGAGGAAAGTGAAAGTGGATATTTATAGTAAAAAATGACTTCAATATTGATCTGTTTCTTGCTCACACCTATCATAACACATAATGTGGATTGAACCACTTGGATTACTTTTATGTTGTCTTTATGTGCTTTTTGGAGCTTTAAAGTTCTGTTCACCATTCACTAGCTTTGTAAGGACTTACAGAGCTGAGATATTCTTCAAAAAATCTTTGTTTGTGTTCTGAAGAAGAAAATCACACACATTTGGGATGGCATGAAGGTGAGTAAATAATGAGAATTTTCATTGTTGGTTGAACTATTCCTTTAATAGTTTGATTATGTTCGATTGTTTACCCAAGAGCTATAACAAAAATATGATGATAGTAAAATTCACTTTGGTGGGTAGAATACACTAAACTAATTTTAATTTAAGAGGGTTTTGAACAAGGTGTTTGAGACCAAATACAAACCCTCTACTAGTAAAAACACAAATTTGCACAATTGGACTTTTGACTCCAAATCTTATAGTTACTTGAGATATAGCCCTTGTGGCAACTTCTGGCTACTCCAGTGTCACAGTCTGAAAATGTTCTATTATATCATGCCATGGCCTTTTGGTTAACACACATGCTCTTACACTTCGAGTCATGGTGCTCATGTGGACAACTCATGAGTCTTTATATCATGATGACATCATTGTAATACATTTGTAGAGAATACTATTAGTATTACTGTAGTAATATTCCTTTGACATGCATGTTCAAACCCCCTCAAAGGATTCTACAGGGTTACTCCAAGGCCACGCCCCTCAGAAGCCAGTACGAAGAAAGCTCCACCCTGAAAGCCAGAGTTCCACGCCCCCCTCGGCCACGCCCTACTCTGCTGCCACACTGACCAAATCTACGCAGAGGTCAATACATCAACACATATCCCTATCACACAACATTTCAGAGAATATTTTAGTCAGATAGTAAAAATGTACTTCCATATTATATATGCAAATACACAGGTTGCCTCCCAAACAGAAGAGAGAGATCCAGATGGCTATAAGGAAGAACCGAGAAACCAACGCAGTCCTGACCCGCCTCAACAGTGAACTACAGCAACAGCTAAAGGTGCAGCAGCCATATTTCTGATTGCATACATAAAGGAATAGTTCACCCAAAAATGAAAATTATGTCCAAGATGTGTTTTTCTCATACAACTAATGTAACTCGCAACATGCCAGATTTTAATGCGCGCAAACACGATGTGTTGGCTTTTTTTTTTATTAGCAACAATCTATACAGATAGTTGCAGATATTTTTTTTTTATTATTATTATTCCTCCATGTTCCTCTGTGTCCAGCGCTAGTTTTATTAGATTCTCAAGTAATCTAAATTGAAGCGAGGACATGCACATGCATTTTGTCTCCAACTTCAGATATTGTGAATTATAATAAAAAAACCTTATTCCTAATTAAACCTCATCTGGTGAAATATATCAACAAACTCTTCATCTGGTGAATATATATATACTGTAGGCTATAAAAAGCTTATTTTGTTAGATACTTAAATATAGAGCATTTTAACGCAGCCAAGACTCCGTCATTTATAATGAAGAGCCCCTTGAGTGTTTTAAGCTTGTTTATAGTTAAAAATCCCACATTATGCACCAACTCTTCAGTTTTCAGGTTATAATTAGGTTTTAGTTGAACAGTAAACTTAATCTGGGATATTATTCATTTTAGACTCTTGTAGCCTCTATGTCTGTGCCCGTTACAGTAAGGAAATATCTTTTTTAACTTTCTTTAAACCAAATATAAAAATTAATGGGCCGATTAATCAGTTATCGGCCTTTTCCACCACCTTAGTTATCTGTATCGGCAAAATCCGCGATCATGTAAAAATTAATCGGCCGATTAATCGGTTATTGGCCTTTTCCACCACCTTAGTTATCTTTATCGGCAAAATCCTCGATCATGTAAAAATTAATCGGCCGATTAATCGGTTATTGGCCTTTTCCACCACCTTAGTTATCTGTATCGGCAAAATCCACGATCATGTAAAAATTAATCGGCCGATTAATCGGTTATCGGTCTTTGCCACCACCTTAGTTATCTGTATCGGCAAAATCAAATATCTTGTAAAAATTCATCGGCCGATTAATTGGTTATCGGCCTTTTCCACCACCTTAGTTATCTGTATCGGCAAAATCCACTATCATGTAAAAATTAATCGGCCGATTAATCGGTTATCGGTCTTTGCCACCACCTTAGTTATCTGTATCGGCAAAATCCACTATCGATCGACCTTTACTTAAAAGTAATTAAAATGTAATATCTTACACTACTTCATTTAATTGAAAGTAATTAAAAACGAATTACTTCGTAATCGGGTACACCCATCACTGAGCCAGAATGACACTGGAAAGAATTAACAGTGTAGGAGAAGACGCGTATTAAAGCACTTGAGTCATATGGACTAAATTTAAGTTACTTTTTTGTCATTTTTTGAGCTTGACAGCTTCTGGTAACAGACATTACAGCTGATTTTCTGTAAAGCTGAATAAATAATAATTATTCAAAGTAATGTCCAGCATCATCCAATCACAGCCAACCATGTTCAAATTCAATTCAGCATTATAAATTCTGAATCTATGTACTGATTATCATTGTCCCATGTCTGCCAAACATGTTGAGAGGTTCAAACATCATCTGCAGCCTGAAAATGATCTTTTGGTCAGATTTTTGTAGTGAATGCACTTAGCTGCATAGAGAGCTATAGGATGCTCCCTTGCTCCCTATTTAGTTAATGACTTAAACTCCAGTGTGCTGTCTGTCTGCACTTGTCTCAGAAAAGTTTGAAATGCACCTTATTTTCATCCTAACTCCAACTTCATTTTTCAACTTTTGGGTGAACCCAATGATTCTCAATGTGATAATGCAGTAAATATAAAGGAATGCATTTACTGATGTTAATGAATAGAATCGTATTGCACAATGGTAACAAAATAAAATATAAAAAAAATTGTGTTAAAATGAAGTGAAATACCCAACAGATTTGTTCATGTTTTTTCAACTTTTGAGGGAATAATGTCCCACAATACACGTATGTGTACATCACGTTTATCGTCGCGCTATCGCACCAAACATTTAGGACATTTTTAAAACGGCATATCAAATGAAACTAGAGACACTACTCTTTACACCCAAACAGGTTTCAATAAAATAACTTTAGGTTTCTTACCAGAGGCACTTTTGTTGGCTCTGCGCCCGTAGAAGCACTTCACGTACATCAACGATGTGCTGTAGTCACATGACTCGGTGAGGCAGAAGTTTAACCCTTAAATGTTAAACCCAGTTTAACCCATCTTATTTGTGTTCCATGAAAGCAAGAAAGTCATACGGGTTTGGAATTACATAAGGCCCGGGTAGCATAAATAATGACAACATTTTCCATTTTTGGGTGAATATTTATTTAAGTACTTTGCATTTAATGTACACATGGTTATTCCAGAAGCAAGATATAAATGAATTAATGCCACGCATTCATGCATAAAACGTTGACTTCTCATAGTATCTGGATATAAGCTGTCATCTCACACATGGGACGTTCTCTTGGATGGGCAGCACATCCTATTTCCAACACCTCTCCTCAGGCTGATCAAATATCTCTTCCAGTCTGTATATAAACACATATCAGACTTCGGCTTTTATATTTACACACTGACAGCTTCTGTTACCCTCAAGAGTTATTGAGAGACTCAATGAGCCGGTCTAGAGTTGCGGTCTTCAAATCATTCAGTGATCCGTCTTAATGAACACACACACACACACACACACACACACTTGTGCAAAGGCTTGCTTCAAACAGTTGTCCTTTTTTAAAATAGTGCATCCTACAGCTGCTGTGCTGTGAATGCAATTTTGGCAGTGAAAATATTCTCGTGACCAGCAGAATGTGCTTGGAAATGCATTTTACAACCGAGAGTGCGAGGAGGAGGAAAAAGTGAAAGAAAGACATTATACCGCAAGACTCTTGCTCGTAAACACCCATATCGGGTTTCAGCTTTAAATGCTGGGAACAGTTTACCTGCATTCAAAATTAGTAGTTTGCCCAAAAATTACATTTCTGTTATCATTTACTCATCCTCATGTCGTTTTAAACCCATATGACTGACTTTCTTCTGTGGAACACAAAAGGAAACATTTAGCAGAATGTCCTGGGTGCTCTTTTCCATACGATTAAAGCAGACAGTGAGGGCTGTCTAGCTCCATAAAAAGATCATACAAGTCCTCCATACAGTACATTGTCTGTGTTTTGTGTGAGGAACAGGCTGAAATTAAAGTCATTATTCACTGAAAATCTTCCCCTCCGCTGCAGCTCTCAATCTCATTTGCATTTACAAATATTCATAGAATTGAATATTCTTAGAATTATTAAATTTTTCACAGAAGAAAGTCATACGGGTTTAAGTAAATGATCATAAGTTAAAACTATAAAGCAAGAATCTAACATCCCATCACAACATGCAAGCTATCTAAGATGCTGTTTCTGATGGGTGTCAAATGACATGAAATGATAGGTGTGTTTGACAATGTCTGTCTGCATTTGTCTATATTGTTTTTGAAGATATCTGATATACACTTCTTTAATGACAAATGAAGACAAGCAGGAATAAAGGTTGTTAAGCCGTGTGGGCATCCAAGTTCCTTTTATCCTTTGTCTTTGATGTCATCCCAAGGTCTTGACCTCAGGTCACTTTGTCTGTCGGTGGAATTCTTCTTTGACAAATGTCTGTCTGCTGTACTGAGAACAGCCTGTTATATATATATAGTGCTTGCTATTGCTCATACCTCATTGTTATACGTACATTTTTGCAAAATGATTGTTACTTTTTCACTTTCGCACAAATCATGGGAATCGCAGATTATCAGTCCATAAACACTTACTTTTCGTCCTGTTCCTCACTCAATGCTATCTTATCCTCCTGAGCCGCGAGAGTGACCGCTGTGTGCTTCCATTTCCCTTTTTGATTTGTAACTAGTAGTACCTAATAAATGCAAAAAAAAAATAATAATAATAATTCTAGAGCAAATAGATTTCCTAAAAATGAATGTCAACATATGTGGACAGCGGGACCAGGTTTTGACATTTTAAATCATACCAAGCTATAGAAAGTCCGATTTTTTTTTAAAAAATTTTTAATTTGTGTTATTATTAATTTGTTTATTATGTTTCCAGGAGTGTTGGTTATTCATGATTTGAGACTTTACATCTGAAATTAGCATAATTTATTCTGATTCAAAGTAATGTCCAGCATCATCCAATCACAGCCAACCATGTTAAAAAAAAATTACATAATATAAATTCTGAATCTATGTACTGATTATCATTGTCCCATCTGCCAAACATGTTGAGTGGTCCAAACATCATCTGCAGCCTGAAACTGAACTTTTGATAGAAAGTTTGGATTGAATGCACTTAGCTGCATAGAGAGCTATAGGATGTTCCCTTGCACCCTATTTAGTGAATAACTTAGCCTCCAGTGTGCTGTCTGTCTTCACTGGTCTCAGAACAGTCCGAAATGCACCTTATGTTCATCCTAACTCCATATGAAGCCACTGAAAGCAACATTTTTCAGCTTTTGGATGAACTCATTGACTCTCAATGTGGTGCACAGTAAATAGGATTTCTAAGGGAAAAATGTGCCTAAGTACACATTAGTGTACATTGTGTTTAGTAGCATGGCGTTTCATAATAAATCGACTTAAGTCTTAAGAATGGCACATTGAATGAAACTACAGACTCGACTGTTTGTAGTTTTGTTGGCGTTTCTCCCATAGACAAACTCCGCTGTGGTCAGCACCATGTTGTTTTGCAAGTGGCTCCTGCGTTAAAAGTTTAACCCATTACTGACAGGACATAATCTCCTAAACTGAGATCAGTTGGTTTAAATCAATATAAAATATGCGTTACATATAGCGAAGCCAAAATACAACGTCCATGCATGTTTACGCGGGATCGCACAAGGTTATAATAACATCGAAACACTTTTACTATAGTGTGTGACTTGTAAGACGATATATTTTTATGCTTGCATTAAATAACAAACAACATTTTCATGCATGTTTGAGGCTGATCAATTCGTGTGTTAGCTCAACAGAGCATAGACATTATGAGTCATGAAGAGGAGGCGAGTCGACAGTACACAAAATTGCGTAATTGCCTGAGCAATTGCGTTTCTCATCTCACATTTGCTTTCATGACACTATCGGTTTTGGTTTAGGGTAGGGAGGTGGGCTTTGTGTTGTTAAAACTTGATTGCATGTTTAACCTTAACCTCATCTGTTTGGGAGAACATTTAACTCGCTTTTAGCGCCACGCGGTGGACATTTCACCTCAGAACTGCCGCGATGCGTGTAATGAACCACGTAATATCATTTCGCAAAAAACCGCACATAGAACACCTTAGAAACTGCATAGCAACGCCCTGGCAACCACTCAAAACACATCTCACATATCTGCTTATTTCTTTCAAAGCTTTAGGAGAAAAGGGTTGGATACATCATGATCGAGATTGGATCATTTATTTATTGGCTTCAGGTCACAATGTGCCGTTTTATTGTAACCCAAAAAGTGAGTTCAGGATATCATACAAGCCTAAAGGAAATTAAATCTTGAATTGAAATGGAGTTTAATTTGATTTGCTCAGCTTAGCTTAGCTTATCTCAAATAATCTTACCAATTTTAGTTTGACTCTGTGTACTCCTCTCTCTATTTGTCCTCTCTTTCTTTCTAAGGTTGTGCATCGGGAGCGAGTTACTTTGGAATCCCAGTTGGAGTTACTGCGGCCCGTGGCATCAACCTGACCCAACACACACACTCGTTCTTTTTTTTGTTGTCTTTCTACACACACATCTTTCAATATGATGATGGCAAAACCGGATTCTGTCTAAGCTATAATATATCTGAGCTATAATACAGTCACATGACAGGAAGCTATTTTTAAGTGACCAAACATTTGGGACGCCACAAACATTTTGTCAAAAATACAGGATTTTACCTCCGTAAAGGTGGAGAATGAGACGTTTGTTTGTTTGTTTGTTTGTTTGTTCAAGCATGTGGCTTACAGCAAAATGATCTCTGTATCTTTCAAACAAGATGCGTTTACTTGAGAAGCAATATTGTGTACGATGGGATGCATTGATTTTTAAGAGTATATCTGGAAATAGTGCTTTTTTCTTATAATATTGATTAAATAGTTATTTTTATTGTTTTAAATACATTTAGATTTAGTGATGTTTATGCCTAAAACAAGAAAACTAATATTTTCCCAATGAGTTAAGAAAAATGTACTTATTTTCAAGATATATTCTCTCAAGTAAATGTAAATTGTTTAAGGAGATTTCAGGATTTTTATCAGGAAACAGGACAAAAATACTAAATGATTATTTTGCACTGAAATGCTTGAAATCAACCTGGAAGTTTATGTTTGGTTGATACAAGAGATCTGGTTTTGTGCTTTGTTCGACAAATACACTAATGCATCTAATTATTGTAATTTGACTTGAATGTGTTTGAGGCCGATTCTTTGCCACCATGAATGAGCTTATATGGGTGATTCTCACACTGACATGTTCAGGTCACATTTTCAACCCAAAATCAAAAGAAAAAAATATAAATTTTTATCTTATTTTTTTTTGTTTTTGCATTATGATATTTCATTACAATCAAGTACATCGTGATTCTGGATTTTTTCTCCAATTAATTCTAATTATTCTTACTGGTGATTCTCATTAGACTAATTAACAAATTATAATAATACATTAATTGATAATTAATCATTATAATACAATACTAATTTATAAATTAATAATGTCATAATTATATATATATATAATCATTAATATTATACACCAACAATCTTCATGGTCCTAAAATAGCCTTTATTATTTGTAAACAAAATATACTTTATTTCTTTTTGTTTTGGGGGTGAAATATGACCCACATACAAAATTATAACAGTTTTTGTGAGATTAACCCATTAAGAACACAGGTAAAACTCTGAATAATATTTTTTTATGTGAGATGGGACAAAGTTTAGGACATTTGTAAAGATGTGGAATTGTTTGTCATGAAGACTCCTAAAATCTGAATGTATTTGTTTTTACACGTCTAGTTTGGATGGCATGTTTTATGTGGGGGGGGTTTTTGACAATAAAGAAATGTTAAATACTGGAATGTTAGATGATCTAGACTTTTGAAAGTCACGTGTACATTAACCTCAGATTAAATGAATGAGGGGGATCCAATGATTGTGCTTGTACTGTATTACAAAAACTTTGGGTGTCACAAAATATTAGTCAAATTTTATTGCTCACAATAATCTTTATTATTATAATTTTTTTTTTTAAATATAAGTCATTTCATCGGCATTTCTAACTGTCTTAAAAAAATCAACAATGGTATTTTGGGGAAATTACAGGACCAGTAATTATGAAATGTCAAAAAAGGTTGTTTAAAAAAAATTATCAAATGAAAACCAGCGACTGCAAAAAAGTAAAAGAAATGTCTGTATTTTTTGTTTTAATGTGTGCAAACAACTTTCCTATGCAAAAAAAAAATAAATAAAAAATAATATTTTGCAGGCCAAGCTTGTTGTTGGTCAAGTTGTGTGTTTTTGATAAAAAGATGAATCTAGCTGAACTACACGCACTCTGTTCTGATACAGGAATGTGATATCTGTGAATGAGTTGTAATTATGGGGGAAAATAGTGAGTGATTGTAATTTTAGGTTTACTTTTGTACAGCATTCTTACAGACTGTAGGGTGAAACCATTCATGCTCATCCCTTCAATTCATCTCTTTGGGTTTCCTATGTTAGTGTCAAACATGAGGACCATAGAGAATCAATTGTACATGTACGGTCAGTGGATCAAGAGGTCGTGACCTCTGACGGTCATGTTCAATCTGTCTCATGAGCTCTTTTGACTAATCTCATGAGTTCCAGAATATTTACATTGGAAGTGGATTGGTTCCTTTGATGAGGACAATATATCAGTATGCAGGCTACATCATTGTGGGCAATTGGGCTTTCAGGGAGTCCAAACTGTTATATATGTATATATATAAAAAGCTTATATTATATATATATATATACAGGTGAAACTCGAAAAATTTGAATATCGTGCAAAAGTTCATTAATTTCAGTAATTCAACTTAAAAGGTGAAACTAATATATTATATAGACTCATTACAAGCAAAGTAAGATATTTCAAGCCTTTATTTGATATAATTTTGATGATTATGGCTTACAGCTTATGAAAACCCCAAATTCAGAATCTCAGAAAATTAGAATATTGTGAAAAGGTTCAGTATAGTATTTTAAGTTGAATTACTGAAATTAATGAACTTTTGCACAATATTCTAATTTTTCAAGTTTCACCTGTATATATGTTTTTTAATGTAACCATAAATGAACAGAATCTGAACATTTCTGTAAAAATTTTCTCTACTGATTTTGAGGGAAATCTGTTGAATTCAGCAGAATGGTTTTGAAATAAATGGTCAAATGTGTTAAACATAATGCTATTAACCCTCTGGGATCTGAGTGTATTTTGGGCCCTGGAGAAGTTTTGACATGCTTTGACATTTATGCTTTTTTCAGTTGCTTAAAAACACATTAATGGCTACAATAATATGTGAGCAACATGTGTGTACAGGTTTCTATTTTTGTGAAAATAGCGTTTATGCGTGGTTTTTGAAAAAACAACACTTTTAAGTCATTGAAATAAGGCCATATAACACATACTAAACATTTGTCCACAAGCCTTTTGAGAACTGGATCTTGTAGCCTAGAGTATTTGTTACAAAATTATGTGAAAACCATCCTGATCACTCATTCATACAAAACAATGTAGTACTTTAACTTTTGTAAGACACTTTTAGAGTTAGAAAAGTCATATGCGAGGAGGCGTGAACGATCATGAATATTGATTGCCTTTCACACCTGAGGACACAAAGACCCCTCCCCTGGGACCATCAATGAGGAATGTGACAAAGAGAATGAATGTGAGGAGATTTAATGATCAAAATCAAGTTTTAAGTTAAAAAGTAATCTGACTATACATTTTTTTACATAAATACTTTACTTAATTTTATACCTACACTACCATATAAAAGTTTTAGAAGAAGTCTCTTCTGCTCACCAAGACTGCATTTATTTGATCCAAATACAGTAAAAACATTGTGTGAACTCTTTTTACAATTTAAAAGATGTTTTCTATTTGAATATATTGTAAAATGCAATTTGCGATCAAAGCTGAATTTTCAGCATCATTACTGCAGTCTTCAGTGTCACATGATCCTTCAGAAATCATTATAATATGCTGAATTTTTAATATGGGCACATTTAAAGTGCATTTTATTAATTTAACCTGAACACATATTTGCAAGCACAAGCTTTGTTGATGATAATGAGGCATTATAAACACTAGATAAAATATAATTTAAACATTCATATTATTTTTAAATCATATTACATATCATATTTATATCATACAGCATACAATTTAAATACCTGCTTTAGCCAAAACAGCATTTAAATGTAACTAAAACTTGCTTATAGGACATATTTCAAATTTCAATACTCTGAATCCTGGCTGGCAAGTCTGGAAAAAGTCCCACAAGTAAAATATGTACATGTTTATATAAAATAGCATGTCAACTAATACGTAAAACTAAATGACTAACTCGTCCAAATCGTATCTTCGGCTGGATCAAGTCTCTCTTCAAAATGCAAAAGTTCATCGGAGTCCCGCTTTTCTTCTGAGGAAAATGTTAACTCTTCGTCACTATCCAGGAGTTTTAATGCTAGTAATCGCATTAGTAGCTGAAAGCATTATCAAATTTCCCAATACAGAAATTATTAAGCTTGGAATTGTAAAATATTATTTTGAGATTGAATGCCACATAATAATGTAAATTTGGGTATTTGGGAATAAAAACAAATTATAATATATATATATATATATATATATATATATATATATATATATATATATATTAATTGCTCTATATTATTTCTAACTTTTGAGTAATTTCATGAGCATTTCTTACTATTTAAAAAAAAAGAGTAATTAATTATGAAATGTCTTAAGTGGGTTTTTTATTGACCCCTTTAGGATTAGTTACTAATTAAGGATCCACTTAAGTTTTAAACATTCATTTTCAGTTTTCAAACGTGATCATATTCCAAAGTATGCGGTTATGAAAAGTGGTGTAAACGTAGCGAAATCAATGCATAATCAAAAAAAACATATTAGAGAGGACACGATAAAAGGCCTAAGATAAAAATACCATTAGAATTCCATTCGCATTCATATTTTACTTTGTAAATAACATTTTAATAACAGTGAATTATCATCAACTATCTCAACTCACACATCTGATTCTGGATTATTAATAATTGCTCCAAACATGTTTCTTCCAAGATTTCGTTTGGGGTTTTATCTTGTAAAACTGTCCCAGTAAAGACATACGTACCTGTGACTGCACTGAGAGTGTAATCCAGTGGATGCATTGCTGATGTCAGTGTCTGATAGCTGCATCATTGTTCCGTCTGTCACGTGCCGGAGCTGATCGCCTGTGGAGTGACACCAAGCAAAGGACAATAGAGACTATAGAGAGTAACATGCTTATAAAAACATATGACATAAACTGCATCCTGGCCCTCACCTCACCAGCCAATCAGAAGAGAGAACACATGGGGAGTCCAAAAAGTGTTTGGACACTTAAGCCACACTTAGCTCATGTCATTGTATTAGATAAAAACATCAAACCATTGGTTATTTGAAAGAAAAGTAGCACAGGAACACCATTCGAGACAAATAAATGATGAAGTACAAAGACAAAGTATTTGGACTTGGATTAAAGTTGTTGTGAAAATGATAGTTCTGACAACAGACAGTAATGAGATTAGAGTAATACAAGGACATTCAGGCATTTTTAAGTGTGCTTTAAATGTCCAAATATGTTTTGGGGGGACACTATATATATTATAGTATTATATATTCCATTATATGGAATTACTAGTTAATTTAATTTTTAACCATACAAAATCCCCCATCCCCCAAAACAAACAAACAAACAACACCACAAGCACATCAATACAGATGGATTTAGGTCATGTGAGCGTTTTAGCTCCATTCTGCCAGGTTGCAAATCCATAAACAGCCTCAGTGAGGTTCAACCCCAGTTCACAAACAGCTCTCTTTTTACTGTATCTTTCTATCTCTCTCTCTCTCTCTCTCTCTCTGCGTCCCACCCCTCTCTCTGTGCCCCAGCCCTCTCTGTCTGTCTTTGACATGGAAAGAAGCACATCAATGCTTAAAATCTTAAAAAAATTTAAACAACGATCTGTCTGTCTTTCTGTCTGACACTCTTTTTATTTCTATTTTTATCTATTTATCTATCTATCTATCTATCTATCTATCTATCTATCTATCTATCTATCTATCTATCTATCTGTCTGTCTGTCTGTCTGTCTGTCTGTCTGTCTGTCTATCTATCTATCTGTCTGTCTGTCTGTCTGTCTATCTATCTATCTGTCCGTCGGTCGATCTATCTGTCTGTCTGTCTGTCTGTCTGTTCTATCTATCTATCTATCTGTCTGTCCATCGATCTGTCTGTCTGACACTCTTTATTTTTTATCTATCTATATCTATCCGTCTCTCTGTCTGACACAATTTTTTTTGTCTGTCTGTCTGTCTGTCTGTCTATCTATCTATCTATCTAGCTATCTGTCCATCCGTCCGTCGATCTGTCTGTCTGACACTCTTTATTTTTTATCTATCTATCTATCTATCTATCTATCTATCTATCTATCTATCTATCTATCTATCTATCTATCTATCTATCTGTCTGTCTGTCTGTCTGTCTGTCTGTCTGACACTCTTTATTTTTTATCTGTCTATCTGTCTGTCTGTCTATCTAGCTATCTATCTGTCCGTCCGTCCGTCTATCTATCTGTCTGTCTGACACTATTTTTTATCTGTCCGTCCGTCTGTCTATCTATCTATCTATCTATCTATCTATCTATCTATCTATCTATCTATCTATCTATCTATCTATCTATCTATCTATCTATCTATCTATCTATCTATCTGTCCGTCCATCGATCTGTCTGTCTGACACTCTTTATTTTTTATCTATCTATATCTATCCGTCTCTCTGTCTGACACAATTTTTTTTGTCTGTCTGTCTGTCTATCTATCTATCTATCTAGCTATCTGTCCATCCGTCCGTCGATCTGTCTGTCTGACACTCTTAATTTTTTATCTATCTATCTATCTATCTATCTATCTATCTATCTATCTATCTATCTATCTATCTATCTATCTATCTATCTATCTATCTATCTATCTATCTGTCTGTCTGTCTGTCTGTCTGTCTGACACTCTATTTTTTATCTGTCTATCTGTCTGTCTGTCTATCTAGCTATCTATCTGTCCGTCCGTCCGTCTATCTATCTGTCTGTCTGACACTATTTTTTATCTGTCCGTCCGTCTGTCTTTCTATCTATCTATCTATCTATCTATCTATCTATCTATCTATCTATCTATCTATCTATCTATCTATCTATCTATCTATCTATCTATCTATCTATCTATCTATCTATCTATCTGTCCGTCTGACACTATTTTTTTAGTCTGTCTGTCTATCTGTCTGTCTGTCTGTCTATCTATCTATCTATCTATCTATCTATCTATCTATCTATCTATCTGTCTGTCTGTCTGTCTGTCTGTCTGTCTGCCATTCACTTTTAGGAAATCTATTTGCTCTAGAATTATTTATATATTTATTTATTGCATGTTTATTATGTGCTACTAGTTACAAATCAAAACTGAAAAAGGAAAATGCACACAGCAGTCACACTCAGGTATCAGGAGGTTAAAAGAAGATACATTTAATTGTTTTCAGAATATATACCTTGAATTATGTCAGTAAGGGGTGGGATTAGGGGTACGGTTAGGGTTAAGGTTACATTTTCTTTTTCACCCCATTGGCAAATAGTTTTTTCTAGTCATAAGCTTAAACCTCAACACAGTTTCTTTGATTTATGCTTAAAACAAGAAAATATATATTATATATATTTGTATTTGTTATAATGTCTAATGCAATTTAGGTTCTCAAGTAAATGTGTTTTGTTTTAAGGATGGAAAACTAGACTAAGAACATTTTTGCAGTGAGTAAAGAGTTAAATGTCTTGAGCAGTTGGAGTCACAGATGAGATGGATGTTTTGGTGAAGAGATGTATTTAGACAAACTGGACTCACACATAAATAGACAGATTTAAACTCACTTGTAGCAGCTGTGCCACTCTCACACAGACAGACACAAGCATTGTAAGGGTCAGAGGTCACCCGACTCAGACCAAACTACTCCACAGAACCACTCTCTCCATGTTCCCAAAATAACGTCTGGTGCCAGCTACTGTGTACCTCTCTCATGGGACCACACTCGGAAGAAGGCGACCCTTGGGGCCCTCAAGACTCCCTGGATTGGTCTGCAATCAGTTTAAATGCAGATCTACAGTTGAGTAAGTTTGTGTGGGCCTGTATTTTGTATCATTAAGATATTTTGCATTGTGGCATTATTTTCATGACAAAACATTTCCTCCCCGAATTCCTCATTACCATGCTGGAACGTTTTAGTTTTGAGTTTTGTTGTAATTCCTAAGTCCATCACTCTCGAGCCCTGAATGCAGGGCTGGACTGGCAATCTGGCTTACCGGGCATTTTCCCACTTTGGGCTGATCAGGGGCGGACTGGCCAGCGGGAGAACCGAGCGGGCCGAATGGGGCATGATATGCAAAAATGAGCCTGCATTATGCAAAAAAGGACAGCGAAACAAACACTGTGAAAAATACATCTTCCCTACAGCAGCACCCCCCACCCCCCTGTGGGCAGCACAGGTGTGGGTCCGTGTTGCCCATGTCGCCCATCCGCCACTGTCCTGATGTAAACACACAAATATGTGTGCTGTCAGGGAATCTATTCTTCATTCAGTTTGATTCGTTTGGATGGTTCACTCGCACACTGAATCATTTGGAGCAGTTTCTCGTACAGTAAAGCAGTACGGTATACTTTAGAACAACGCTCGACAGACCAATAAACATTTTCCCCTACAATATTTCAGCAATCATGATGGCGTGTGTCCCGTATTTCTGTTGGCTTTTAGGAATCTGAACTAGTGACGAGCAGATTGTGAATGAATCTTTTTTTTATCAGTGAATTGGCCAAACGGGTTAGCCAAATGGTCTGAATCGATTTGCGATTCAGTCCGATTCATTCGGACAGTTCACTCGCACACTGAATCATTTGGAATGGTTTCTCGCTCTGTAAGTGTGTGAATGGAGTGGTGGTGGCGTAGTGGCTAAAGCACAGGGCTGTTAATCAGAATGTCACTGGTTCGAACCCCACGGCCACCACCATTGTGTCCTTGAGCAAGGCACTTAACTCCAGGTTGCTCCAGGGGATTGTCCCTGTAATAAGTGCACTGTAAGTCGCTTTGGATAAAAGCCTCTGCCAAATGCATAAATGTAAATAAATGTAAAACAATATTGTGATACACACAAAACAAACAGGATGAACTGGATATCTACTTTTGGGGTTAACTTTGAGAAACTTCAACTAGTGCTGTGTCATGTTTTACAAATGCTTTGTAGCCAATTACATGAATGCTTTTACACTCTTTAAAATAAATGCCACTTGATATTTTATTATCTACTGCAACAATGTTCACACATTTTAGTGTGACATAAGTGTCCAAAAACTTTAGCTCAGCATGTAAAGACGCTGACTACCACACCTGGAGTCGCAAGTTCGAATACAAGGCGTGCTGAGTGACTCCAGTCAGGCTTCCTAAGCAACCAATTGGCCTGGTTGCTAGGGTGGATAGAGTCACATGGGGTAACCTCCTCATGGTCACTGTAATGTGGTTTTCGCTCTCGGTGGGGCTCGTGGTGAGTTGTGTGTGGATCCCGCAGGGAATAGCATGAGCCTCCACATACACTAGGTCTCAGCGGTGACCGTTCAACAAGCCATGTGATAAGATGCGCGGATTGACGGTCTCAGACACGGAGGCAACTGAGATTCATCCTCCGCCACCCGGATTGAGGCAAGTCAGTACGCCACCACGAGGACTTAGAGTGCATTGGGAACTGGGCATTCCAAATTGGGGAGAAAATAAAAATGTTTTGCTAACCCATTTGGCCAATTCGCTTAAAAGAACCTACTCAAAAGAATTTATTGTGTAGGCCGAGCTACAAATGCATTGTCTAGGTCTGTACATCTGTAAGTTTGATTTTGCAAAAAACAGACAGGTACGATTTTAGTCGGACACGAACTATTGCTTTAGTCCGACTGAAATTTCTTAAAGTGCACGACACGTTAACACACTCATTTATTCTCAAATCGGGCAAGACTAGTTCTGATTCGTTGGTTTCACATCAAACATTTTTTCTCTAGTTAAAAAAAAAATACGAATCTTTCTTTAAAACAATTTCCACTTGATTTGATATTTTGTCATCCAGTGCGATGTCATTTACATTTTAAGCGTAGATTCGGTGTCCAAAAACGTTATGAACGAACAAGATCAATTAACATGTTATGGGCTAAATAGAAAAGATATGGGATTGAGTACAATCACAATATTTGCTTTGATTGCAACTGAAGCCTGCGATGAATCTGCCACTAGAGGGATCTGCACTGTGATCATTTCACCTGCTCACTCAGTTGGGAAAGACAGTGATTTACTAAACACATCCTAAGGCCATTCCAAAGCCTGCCTGCTGCTCTTAAACTATAGTTATTTAATGGCAAGTAATGATGCAAAATAAATACATTATTGAGCAAGTAAACTGATTAAATAATAGATTACTATAATTTCTTTCACCCTTCCTTTATTCTCAGTAAGTAAGCCACTTTCCATGAAGTGCTCTGTGGCAGCCCAATCATTCAGGGTGTGTGTGCTTTGCAGCGATTGCAGTTCTGCATTAAGTACTCTAGTGTTAGCGAGTACTAGGAAGGGCTTTAGGGATGTGAGCTCTTCGGTTCTTATCAGGCCGGCTTTAGTGAAATACTCACTCAGCAAATGTGAATGAGACGCTGTCTGTGACGTGTCCACACTGGAATCTCACACACTCCACACACACTAACTAGAGGACTAGAGTGTGGAAATGCATTAATAAATGTTCCAGACACGTGCATGTACCACAGGATATTTAGATAATTTTTGTCATTTTGTAGACTCCTTTTTCTTGCTTAGACTAATTTAATTGCTAACATTTTAAGTATTCCAAATACACACAATTAAATAAAATGTACACACATTTTGCATGCACTGTTTCATGACAGCTTGCTTGGAAATGACACAATACATTCATTTCACATAATAGATATTGATATGGTTTATGTTGTTATTTGCATGAGTGTAAAAAGCAACAAAATAATGTTGCACTAACTGCAAACGGCAGAATGTTTTGTTCTATCCATCCATCCATCCATCCATCCATCCATCCATCTATCTATCTATCTATCTATCTATCTATCTATCTATCTATCTATCTATCTATCTATCTATCTATCTATCTGTCTGTCTGTCTGTCTGTCTGTCTATCTATCTGTCTATCTATCTATCTGTCTGTCTGTCTGTCTGTCTGTCTATCTATCTGTCTATCTATCTATCTGTCTGTTTGTCTGTCTATCCATCCTAATTGAGCCATCTATCTATCTATCTGTCTGTCTGTCTATCTATCTATCTGTCTGTCTGTCTGTCTATCTATCTATCTGTCTATCTATCTATCTGTCTGTTTGTCTGTCTATCCATCCTAATTGAGCCATCTATCTATCTATCTATCTATCTATCTATCTATCTATCTATCTATCTATCTGTCTGTCTGTCTGTCTGTCTGTCTGTCTGTCTATCTATCTATCTATCATCCTAATTGATCCGTCTATCTATCTATCTATCTATCTATCTATCTATCTATCTATCTATCTATCTATCTATCTATCTATCTATCTATCTATCTATCATCCTAATTGATCCGTCTATCTATCTATCTATCTATCTATCTATCTATCTATCTATCTATCTATCTATCTATCTATCTATCTATCTATCTATCTATCTATCTATCTATCTATCATCCTAATTGATCCGTCTATCTATCTATCTATCTATCTATCTATCTATCTATCTATCTATCTATCTATCTATCTATCTATCTATCTATCTATCATCTATCTATCTATCTATCTATCTATCTATCTATCTATCTATCTATCTATCTATCTATCTATCATCCTAATTGATCCGTCTATCTATCTATCTATCTATCTATCTATCTATCTATCTATCTATCTATCTATCTATCTATCTATCTATCTATCTATCTATCTATCTATCATCCTAATTGATCCGTCTATCTATCTATCTATCTATCTATCTATCTATCTATCTATCTATCTATCTATCTATCTATCTATCTATCTATCTATCTATCTATCTATCTATCTATCTATCTATCATCCTAATTGATCCGTCTATCTATCTATCTATCTATCTATCTATCTATCTATCTATCTATCTATCTATCTATCTATCTATCATCTATCTATCTATCTATCTATCTATCTATCTATCTATCTATCTATCTATCTATCTATCTATCTATCTATCTATCTATCTATCATCCTAATTGATCCGTCTATCTATCTATCTATCTATCTATCTATCTATCTATCTATCTATCTATCTATCTATCTATCTATCTATCTATCTATCTATCTATCTATCTATCATCCTAATTGATCCGTCTATCTATCTATCTATCTATCTATCTATCTATCTATCTATCTATCTATCTATCTATCTATCTATCTATCTATCTATCTATCTATCTATCTATCTATCTATCTATCTATCTGGAAAGTATGTTGCGCTCTTCTGATCCAGCTTGTGTGACACTCCGTTCCAGGTTTTTGCTCCTCCTTTCCTTAAAAGCAGTTTGAGTTTAAAGCGCAGAGAAAAACACACCAGTGAGTGAAACACGGATCAGAGCGGCAGACGCGGATCTCAGTGCGGTACAGTGAGTGTGTCCAGCCGAAAAGAGGATGGAGGACGAGCCGCAGGAGACCCTGGACTAACGGAGGGTCTTTACATTTTTACATGGAACCTGTTTGTGTTTTCCTCAAAGAGTGGATTTTATGTTCAAACACTACATGAGAAAATGCCATTTGCCAAACGGATCGTGGAGCCCCAGTCGTTGTGCCGACGCATAGAGACAGATGAGGAGGGTTTACAGCTCCAGGACCTGTGCACCATCAGCAATGTGGCTCTGTCTCGGACCCTGCGCCAGCTGTCCGACCTGGCCAAACACGCCTGCTCGCTCTTCCAAGACCTGGAGCACGAGTTGGTCTCCACGAACCGGCGCGTTTGGGCGCTCCGGGATAAAATAAACAGGATCCAAGTGACCACCGAGGCGCTCGACCCCAAACAGGAGGCAGTGCGTAAGTATCCCTCACTTGATTTGAGTTTGGAGTTGCACTTGTATCCAAAAAAGTGACTTAAGTGTTCATTTACTGCAAGTTCGGTCCTTAGAAAAGTTTTTATTCGGTGCGCATTTGTGATCTATGATGGAAGGTTTGAACTTGCAATCTTTCGGTCTCCAGCTCATCCTTGTAACCTCTTGGGTACAGTACACATACAGCCCTTTAAAGGTATCACTGTTGAGTTTGAGTGTTATGTAATGATAATGCAAATATGTTTTATCCTCTGCGCATGTTTTGACTCCGGAGCGCAGGAGTGGTGTGGTCTAGTGGTTAAGGGTTTACGTTGGTGACCTAAACCTGTGGCTTTGAACACATCATGAGGTGATTCATGAACTATGAGCAGTAAAGACTTGACAGGTTACTGCATAGGGAACATAAAGTAGTGAAAGTTGGTTTATCCAGTGGAGGACAGCACAGAGGGGCGTGTGCCCTGTTCGCACCAGATGTCATTGGAAAAATTAGATTCTTGTTACTGTGAGTGAACTGTATCATCATTTCCGCGTTGGAAAAGAACATACGCATCCAAAAGCGAAACAATCCTGCGCTGTTTCTCCTGGTATGTGTGTATGATGCATCAATAGAGAACTTTATTGGGGTGGTTTGTGTGATGTAATGCGGTGCGTCTATAAGAGTTTGATCTACAGTATCAAATGGACCTGCTAGAGTGAAAGAAACTTTTTTTCTCCGTTTTAGTAGGTTTAATATATATTGCTTGAGAAACATAATATTAAAATTAGATTTATGTATCATTATTTTTATATTATTTGTAATTAATTAATTTTATTTATATAATAAAGTTTAATGTGTAAGACGTTTCTATTTCTTTATTTTATTTATATAAATGAAATTATAATAAAAAATTATATAATATATATATATATATATATATAGCATATTTAATAATATAAAACATTAATAATAATAATAATTAATTTTAATAATTTTATTTTAATCACATTCATTTATTTAATTTTATAATTATTTTGTATCTATATTATTATAACTGGCAAGTGTTGAGTTTAATGTGTAATATGTTTCTATTTTATATATATATATATATATATATATATATATATATATATATATATATATATATATATATATATATATATATAAAATAGCCTATTTAATATTATAAATCATATTTATTTTTATTATTAATTTATTATCATTTTAATTTTAAACACATTCATTTATTTTATTTATTTATATAATTATTTGTTTTATTATCACAATCATGTGATGTGTTTATGTGTATGACATTTCCATGATTTTCTTTATTCAATAAATTATATCTTTAAATATTTAATATCAGAAACATATATTTTTTATTATTATTACTTGAGTACTATGATTATTTATATTATTCTAAACACATTTGAACATTCCTAAATCACAAATTAATATGATAATATTTTAATAATAATTAATTTGTATTTATTTATTTATTTATTTATGTATTCATTAATTTTATTTATTTATTTTATATCATTATAATTTTTATTTTATTATCCCAGTCAGGTGATGTGATCGTGTTAAATGTGTAAGACACATTTAAATGATTTTTCTTTATTTGGAAAAAAATGTTTTAAAAATATATAATGCAAAATAAAAAAAAATATTTATTTGTATTACTACTTAATTATTATTCAAATTTAAAAAATTTTTAACCACATTTTAAATATTCTTATATCACATATTAACATGATAATATTGGAGACATCTCCAAACATTTTGTATGCAAGAAAAGCTCAGGGTGTCCTCTTTAAGATAGACCAGGGTAAAAATCAGTGGCATGTACGACTTAGAAAATTGAATAAAAAAAACACACATGCAACTGTTGTGGACAAGGGTGGAGGAAATATTTAAAAATTGCCAGGGAAAAAAATTGGTAATATTGGTTGCTTTGCTCCAGAAAGTGGATGCAAATGATTTAACAGACTTAAGGAAAGCTCACATCTTGCAATGTAGAGTTGACGTGCACACTAGAAAACAAACTTTACCCAAGCTGGAGGAGCCAAACATTTACCTGATAAAGACACACCATGATTTCATCGGCTGGTTGCCATCAAAAGTGGGTCTTTCTGTCAGGTTATGCTGTCTTTCTAGGGACCTATTGTCACCTTGAACAATCGTTAAACCTTAAATCTCCTAAAATAGTGGGAAATGTTCGATTGTTATAGATGACACCCTCCATTGCGCTGCTAAAGGGTTTCTACCTCTCCAGTTCATCTGAATCTCTGAATAGTGTGACCACTTCAGTCATGCGCCCTTGGGGTCAAAGAAGTATGGCCTTACATAAAGTCCAATAGAAGCCTTAGCCATGTTCGTAACACAAATATTGTTCCCATTTGCCTTTCAGCCAGCCATCCTGTGCAATACCTGAACAAATGGCTGTATTTTAGCCAAGGGCCTCTCGCTTCCCTTTACCCTGTTGTTTGGGGTTAGAGGTCACCATACACCTCATCCAGCACTAGTACCAGTACCTGAGGGTTGTTTGGGGTCAGGCAGACAGTTTTCCTCATTTATCAAAAAGATTGGGATCTTTTGCCAGTGACATTCAGCTAAAATTATGGTAATCAGTCAAACCGACCCAAAACCAAAGGAAAAAAAATACCAAAGACTTTTTGAAGGAGGGACCCCAGCTATTCCTAGGGACCAGATTAGAGACTTAGGTTGGACTCTTTTGACTTGGGCCTGTAAGCAAACACCTAGAACACCCTAGCAACACCCTAGCAACACCTTGGCAACCACCAACAAAACCCTGGCATCTTGCCAAGCAAGCACCACTCGCATTTTCAGTTTTTTGAGCTTACACTTGGTATTTTCAGTGCTATGCTAGTTTCAATTCAGAGGAACTTTTGAAGTCTTTGTTTTTGTTGTGCTAATGATATATTGAATGGATTTGTGTACATCCTCCCCCTACACCGTAATTACCCACAATCATCCTTTTCATAGTAATGATGGTCTCGGATACCCTTAAACAACAGAGAAGCTAATATGAATGTGAATTAGTGCAAATGTGTATGGGCTCTAAAAGGGGCAATCAGCATGGCCGCACTAGGATCTGTTTACATTGTCCCTGCTGCACATGGCATTTTGACCCTGTGTGTGTGCTTCAGTGTGTGTGCGCACGCTCTCCTCATGTCTGTGATGCCAGGCATGATGATGCTGACACAATTAGGTCAAACATGGCATACACACTGTTTGCACATGCTACCTAAGCCTCATTCCTGTTAACCCCCCCACCCTCTCCCTCTCTCTCTCTCTCCCTCTCTCTCTATCTCACTCTCTCATTTAAACATGCCCTCATATTTTCCCCATATCTCAATAGACTGTCTGATGTGTATTCTAATAGTAGTTTTGCTATTCTAGAAATGGGTTAAATACACCATGAATACACCAACATTTTATATCTGTAATGTGACATATTTCAGTGTGAAATTGACTATTCAGTGACAAAATATTGAAGGGTGGGGCCTGTTTTCATTTCTATGGATTTGATTGACTTGTAAAAAGCAGGCTATGATATTATTGGTTAATATTGTTTTTCCCCAACCACATGACCTTGGTGACATCAGCAGAAAAGAATAGTTGTTTTATAGATGAACCAAAGGACATTTCAAAGACCAAGGGCATTTACTGAGAAAAATATAAAAGTCATGTTAACTTCAAAGGAATGTTCAGAACTCATTACAAGTTATATGTGTAGAATATTCGTTTAAGGGGAGTGGTAGTGTAGCGGTTAGCGTGCTGCTCTGCGAACCTGGCAACCTGAGTTTGATTCCCGCTCATGGCCAACACCAGTGACGATTATCTGAACTGGTCTCGGGCCTCCCCTAGGTTGACTCAGCCTAAAATGAGTACCTGGTGTGGTGTGTAAACATCGCCACTGGGGAGACAAAGGCGGTCGGGCGTGGTGCTGGCCACCCACCCCTCGTGTACCGTTCCGGCCTTCATAGGTGCTCGCTAACAGCACTTGCCCCTACAGTCTGTTAAGGCTAAATGGGGGATCTTTGATTATCAACATTATACCACAAATGCTGCCGATTGAGTTGAACTGTATTTGTACTGAACCCAGAATATTCGTTTAAGGCTAGACGAGAACGGTCCATCTGTGTTCATGAAAACAGTTTGTGTAGCACTTCCACTTATCCCATCGCATTCACTGTGTTTTGTGTGAATGGCCTAAAAATGTCGAATTGTGTGTGAGTAAATGTGCTAACATTTTGGAGGGACACATGACAATGAGGCAATGATGTGCGTCTGGGCCTTCCAGATTAGCATCTCTGTGGAAACGAGACAAAACCCCTGAATGTGGTGGGTCACCCATGACTGTTCTTTTCTCAGTTCACTAAATCATCCCGCGGACAGCTAAAACTCCTCATCATTTTCATTTCAAGGCAGGACATTAATGTGTATGTCCTTTTGGGGTTTGAGTGAATGTCAGAGAATCCAAGACAAATTGACCCCAAACAAAGGCTATGAAAAGCCAAGTTAATGGTATAACGGAGGGTTAAAGTTGAGGAACATGGCCTTACAAAAAAGTACTGTGTATTTAAAGACTTCATTTCCGACCTCAAACAGAAAGAAAGTCTTTAGAACACGAGGGTTAAAGAAATTAGTTTAGATGTTTCCTCACTTTCTTGTTGGTTTCTCTCTAGTCTCACTTGTTGTGTTGAGTCAGGCCCCCTGGGTGGTTTATTTGGATAAAGTATGTCCATAATTCAGCAAGCCTCACACATGTAAATACATGGTACATCTGCTTGCTGGGATCAGAGACAGTGCTGGATGTATTAGCTTACCCTGAATTGCACACACATGAACAAACATAGCGGAGGAGATAAGAGAGAGTTTATAGAAAGGTAGAAACAGAGAGGGAAATGTAAAGGAATTAAAAGGCTGGGTGTGTTTGGAATAGTATGCTACCATACTATTACTAGTACCGTACTACGAGACACGTTTCAGACCTACTATGTTTGTGTTTTTTAGTTCCAGTGATGTGTAATAGCTTGTGGAGTGTGTTTAGTTCTGTTCTTGGAAAAGGGTATCCGCCATTCATACAGTTTAATTTCTTCCCTCAGGAAATGTCTGCAGCTCCAGAGTCTTGTCGGAATAATCGTATTTACGAGATGAACGCGAACACAAAGTTGTAATTACCAGTGGGAAACTCACAATTTTCCATGATTGGAAAATCATTGGGGTGTGTCAATTTATCTTAATGGGATCAAATTGGTTTTGGACATAATTAAAGTTTATTTGTTTCAGATGCCAACATTGATAATCCGTCACAAGTCATTTGAATGTATGTTCCTCAAATATCTACCAAATCAACAGAGTTGCAGCTTTCGGAGGGGGTTAATTGAAGATATGGAATGCAGGGAACCTCCATTGGCTGAGATAAGCCACTAATAGTGTCACCAGTACAATGGAGGTTATCTGTTCTTTAACTGGAGTAGTTTAAGAGAAGATCTGACCCATCAGCTGGAATGCATACTTCAAACTTCCTGAGAGATTACTGGAGATTTTGTGCTGTAATTCTTTCACATGTCTAAATGGGACTGTTAATGTCATGCCAACTCAAAAACAAAAACAAGGAAGTAAAGAAAATATGTGGGTGGTGCTGGTTGATGGGTGTCTCTGAGTGATTTAGTATTGAGATAGACAAGTCTGTCTGTCTGTCTGTCATTTTTCATCCATCCATCCATCCATCCATCCATCCAATCTAAATCTAATGTAATTGCTATCAAGCTAGCTAAGCCTAAACCTGTCTGTCTGTCTGTCTGTCTGTGTGTCACTTTTCATCCATCCATCCATCCATCCATCCATCCATCCATCCATCCATCCATCCATCCATCCAATCTAAATCTAATGTAATTGCTATCAAGCTAGCTAAGCCTAAACCTGTCTGTCTGTCTGTGTGTCACTTTTCATCCATCCATCCATCCATCCATCCATCCATCCAATCTAAATCTAACGTAATTGCTATCAAGCTAGCTAAGCCAAAACCTGTCTGTCTGAATTTCTTTGTGTCACTTTTCATCCATCCATCCATCCATCCATCCATCCATCCATCCATCCATCCATCCATCCAAGCTAAATCTAACCTAATTGCTATCAAGCTAGCTAAGCCTAAACCTGTCTGTCTGTCTGTCTGTGTGTCACTTTTCATCCATCCATCCATCCATCCATCCATCCATCCATCCATCCAATCTAAATCTAACGTAATTGCTATCAAGCTAGCTAAGCCTAAACCTGTCTGTCTGTCTGTCGTTCTCGCCATCTCCCCATCATGACTTATCTCACCTTTACCAAAGTTCTTTACCAAATTCTATTCCCTGCCGTAGAACTCCCCTCGCCCCTGTGTTCATTTTTTCAGTCACAGCAAATCAATCCCTGTGGTGCTCCAGGGTGTGTTTTTTACCTCTCCGTTGTGAATTAAATATGACGACATGGGGCTGAAGTGTGTGGCTGTTTAATGCAGCTCTCATGTAAGGGTGTGACTGCAGGCTCAGCATGCATTATGCATTGCACGCTTCTTTACAAGCAGCCAGAAGTTTCCTCATCTCACACGCATTGGTTGCAGCGTGTTTTGGGGGGTCTGAATCACCTGACAACAAACACCTTGTTCTTCCTCCATTGCATCACTCTGTTTTCATCTCCTCCAGCTGCTATTGGTCCCCCACTGTTTTTGGGAGAAAGAGGGGCGGGAGGTAGTGCTCGTGTTGTCACGCGTCTCTGAGCTGCCAAGCTAAACAGGGAAGGCAGTGAACGCATTTGTTATGCAACATTTAGAGTAGTCCAACGGGGCTGGAGGCAACTTTCTCTCTTGAGCACTCTCTGCAGTAAATTCTGCATAGTAACAGCCTAGAGGTGAAACATGTCTAACCTTCTCACTGAGGACTCAGACTGCAGCTGCACGCTTATTGTCTTCCTTCCATTTTTTGGTTTCTCCTTTATGTATTTGGGTGTGTCTTCAACTAGGAGTACTTTTGGCCCTGTGGATGTTTAGAATAAATAAAAAAAATTGATAAAATTAATTAAAACACACTTTTCACAATCACACTAGTTTGCTAATTTGTCTGCTAACAACGTCCTGCAGTGGATGTACATGAATCACAGGAGAATTCTGTCATTTTTGGCATTTTTTTTCTGAACCAACAAATATCTTTTCCACCACATCTTTTATGATGTCTTGTGTTTGATAACAGTCTGGGGTGGAAATTAGGGCTAGGCATTAAAAGTGTTTTTTTTTTTTTTTTTTTATCAGAGGAACCATCATTTTAACCAAATAGCCATTGAAGCCAAGTAGACTGAATATTTTAATAAATTAAATGAAAAATAAAAAAATTATAAAAGGCATGTTTTTTTACTAAATCAACACAAGGAAGAATAATGTTTAACCATTTTCATTTAGATAAATTTTTTTTTTATGGATTTTAGACTCCAGATATCACAATGTTACCCTCTGGGCCTGGGTAGCTCAGCGAGTAAAGATGCTGACCACCACCCCTGGAATTGCGAGTTCGAATCCAGGGCATGCTGAGTGACTCCAGTCAGGTCTCCCAAGCAGCCCAATTGTTCCTAGGGAGGGTGGAGTCACCTGGGGTAACTTCCTCGTGATCGCTATAATGTGGTTCTCGCTCTCGGTGGGGCGCGTATTGAGTTGTGCGTGGATGCCGCGGAGAATAGCATGAAGCATCCACACGCGCTATGTCTCCGCGGTAATGCCCTCAACAAGCCACATGATAAGATCTGTGGATTGACGATCTCAGACGCAGAGGCACCTGAGATTCGTCCTTTGCCACCCGGATAGAGAGGAGTCACAGTGCTACCATGAGGACTTAGAGTGCATTGGGCATTCCAAATTGGGGAGAAAAAAATAATTTTTTACCCTCTGAGCGTGCATATAAACTTGAATGAGATTCTCTCAATTTCTCATTCTCTCTCTCTCTCTCTCTCTCTCTCTCTCTCTCTCTTAAAAGCATACTCATGCAGGTCTGGGCTGATAAAATATGGCTGTTAATTATAGCTGGATATCAAAGACTTATCTTTCTCTTCTAAATATGTGCCTACTCTCTCAATGCTGAGGTCATACCCCCACGTTTAGGACCCCCAGGGGACACAGGGGCCAGACAGAGCAGAGAAAGGTTAAACTAAAAGCAAGTGTTAAAAAGACACTTTAAGTATGTCTGCTTCAAAAAGGCAAGTGAAAACCTTCCCCTCAAGCTCTACTGATAGAGCTTTGCATGCATTAGATTGTATGCATTTTTAGGGTGCATTTACTTAATGTTCTTGCATTCAGAAAACATTAACCGGAGCGCAACAGAATGAAACGGAGTGCAGGGATATTGATGCAATTTATGAAAGTTGGACCATTTTTTGCTTTGCGGTGCCGCCTTAAAAGCACAAAAGACTGTTTGTTTATGTGCAATCCAGCATGGGATTCTGAGTTTGTGATAGAAGGTTCTAAAAACCTAGCACTTCCACTTTCCCAGCACTGGAAGTGGTTAGAATGAGTGACGGATGGAATGGGAGAAGGCTCGTGTGGACTGACTAGTTTGTATATTCTTTGTTTGATGTCAGAAAACATGGCCGCATCGCTGCAACAGTAAGCTCTGACGGTAAAGACTTTAAACTTTTATTTGGTGATTGTTTGAATGTTTGCAACATAAAAAGACTATTTGAGAAGCTGGATCATTATGACATCCGCTTCAGTCCCTCTTTTGCTGGTTTTATTGTACGCGTCTAAGCACAGCCTAGAGTAATCACACCAGTTTGATTGCACGTGTGAAAGGGTTAACTAGTTGCCGAGTTTATTAGACAAACATTGTGTCCTATACCGTAAGCCTACTGTGGTATGTGGTGGTGGCGTAGTAGACTAAATCACAGAACTGGTAAGCAGAAGGTTGCTGGTTCAATCCCCACAAAGCCACCACCATTGTGTCCTTGAGTAAGGCAGTTATCTCCAGGTTGCTCTGGTGGGATTGACCCAGAAATAATTGCACTGTAAGTTGCTTTGTATAAAAGCATCTGTCAAATGCATAAATGTAAATGTATGTGTGAGAAGAAAGTTGTTGGTACACCTTGTATTCTTCTTAGTCATTTTACCCTGAAATTAAGTGATAAATTAAACCAGGTTGTATTATTTCAAAGTCACTTTGGTAATAAATGAATCACAGATTTATGGTTACTGGCTGTGTACACACTCATCCGCACACACTCGGTTGAACCCAAAGTCATCGCCCTTGTCTGGTAGGATGGTTTTGGTCTTTTAAGGACAGCTTCTGTCTCTTTGAAGTGGTTTCAGTGAGCTGTTCATTCATATGAAGCAATTTAAATCCAGCTGATTTACAGGAAACCACTTTTACACCCAGAAAGGCTGCACATACACATTTTTAAACTGAGAGTGATGAAGGGTATGATGGGGAAAGAGGTAGAGGTCAAAGGTTAAAGGGAGGATTTGGGAATGTTTACAGTTTGAGAGTTCCCCGAGCATGAACAGAAAGAGGTTGTGTTTGTGTGGTGGACAAAATGATCCCTTGAAGTTAAATCTGAAATCTGACAAAAACCTTCTTTTGAGAATGCTTGTCAAAAGTTTAGTTTAGATAGCTTGGTAAACATTTGTATGCGTGAATGATGAGTTGGTGTTCCTGTGGTGGAGTGTGAAAGGGAGTGAGTGCTTTTAAGAGATGAAACTTGATTCTGGGAAAGGTTGTGACCTCTCCTAATAGTCCTTGCTTTGTTTGCTTGGCCTCCAGGTGTATATCCATGCAAAGTTGATGGGCATTCTCAGAGGAAAGAAAGTTGAAATGGGGATCACTTTAATATCTCAGTTATTTCTCCTAGACAGCAATGAGATTATGCAAATTGAGACTTTTGCTGTAATCTTACATGTTTCCTCGAGAGTTTCAGAAGAGAGCTCAACCATGTCAACCAGCCATCAAATTCTTCCACAGACCAAATTATCTTGGCTCTGCCATCCACATTCATTTTATAACTGTATACTCTAACTGTATGCCAAAAAGTCTCATTCACTTGTCCGCTGGTACATATAGTCCCGGAGTGTATTAAGGTAAACTTATTTAGCGTGCTGTCCAAAGCTGAGGGGCTTGAGCTCAGAGATCCCCCCGTCCCCATAGTATTGGACTAAAGTTAGAAATGGAAATACTATTTGAAATAATTGGTATAGGCATTATGAAATATAAAGGTGGAGGTATGGCTAAAGAATTGTCACTAGTGTGAGGGAAGCAACAGCTTATATATACTTGGGATAAGATTGGCAGGCCTACACGTAAGGATATAGCTGCAGGCAGAGCTCCAAAAAGGGGCGGGAGCTCCAAACTGCTAGCAAAGATCTAGGGAGCCCCTAAGTAACCTAACCCTTTCCCTAACCCTAACTGTGAGTTGAAGTGATGCCCCCTATTGGAGTAACCCCACCCCCTTTTAGAGACCTCCGGCCTGCAGCTATACCTACTTAGATGAACATGCTTTTCCTGAACGTGTGTTTGGAACTTTATTTTGTGTCTATTTTTACTTCTCCAAAGGAATTTTAGGAGAAACACCCGAGACAAAGTTGATACTTAAATGAAACTCCAATATTTTTCCAGAGTTGTGTGTGTGTGTGTGTGTTTGTGTTGCAGTAGTAATCAACCAGATTCTGTTAAAATTAACCAGACACACCCCTCCAGACAGCCAGAACTCTATTCTAATCCTATAATCTCTGTAATTGCACATCTCTATATGTAATAAATGCTGATTCCTCTCCCCTGTGCGTGAACACTTTGACTTAAGGTAAACCAGAGGAACAAGGTTGAGCCCTACCAAGCTGCACACTTCCTGTGTGACCTGAGACTACAGGGTGGAAACCCAACACCTGTTTGTTTTTGTAAAGGTGTGTTTCTTAATGCAATGAAGGTTGCCCAGGTGCCAGTGTAGACCTTACTTTATTCTCCTCATCTGAGGGTGTGTAAACTCTACATACACACTACTGGTGCTGAAATCTTAAAAGGATAGATCACCCAAAAATGAACATTCTGTCATCATTTACTCCCCCTCAACAGATAATGGTGTGTGTCTGTTGTTGTGTATCATGGCGGACTTTGAAAGGAATCTCTTAACCGTTGACTTTCTGTGCTGGATCAACTCTTCTCCTTTCCACACCTTAACAACACAATAGCAGAGAGCACACCTTCACACACAAATGCAACTTGATCCATTTACAAGTGGCACTCAATAGATATCTCAGTGAATGTCAGGAATCTTCAAGCCCAGATCCGTTTTAAACACACTTACAACATCAGTCAAAGCGAGTAGTAATTTAGCAGACACTTTTTTCCAGAAACATCATGCAAGTACGCGTTCGTAGATGCGATTGCTTGGCCAACGCACTGATCATGCTTAATGTGTGTTGTTATTATTCAAAGTAAGTTGTTATAAATATATTGACTTTAACGTACTTGCCCAGCAATCTCTTCAAACTGTTGCTCCAGGGTGACAGTAGTTAACTTGAAGGAAAAAACTCAGCATAGAAGCAGACAGCTCATACCAATGTCCACTTTTGTGCCCATTGTGGCAGTGTTGAGAATGCAACTCCTACTTGCATTTAGTTATGACATATTTTGGAACGCAGGCTTGCATAACTAGAAGCGTATGAGTTTACGTACTTGCCTAGAGAATTTTCCAGCCTTTGCCGCTTCAATACGGGGACAAGAGGCCTTTAATATGGATAGCATGACAAGTCTGTGATCGTTGCGTGCTTTGTTGACATCACATGCCGGCATGATATGCATATGTGGAATAACAGAGGATTGTAAAGGACACACTCAGGGCTGTTGAATGCCTTTCAGTGTATGTCAGGTATTTTTGTCACTCTGTCATCTCCTTTTGTCTTGTTTCAGTGTATGTTTTTGTTGTGATGACAGATCATCTCCTGTATGCTGACCTGTCCAGGCAGTGCCTGCTTTAGAAAGCCGCGGTTTCCATGCTGCTGTTCGGGGTTTGATGGAGAGGGACCCCCCTGTGTAATTTTCCCTCTGAAAAATGACTGTTATGACTTTGGCCTCCATACTCCATACGTGACATCAAAGGCATTCCTTTAGCTCTCTGTACTCTTAGATGTGCCCCCCAACACACACACACACACACAATCAGAGGCTCTTGTCTGTGATTAGATTGATGAAAATGAGGGGTGTGTTCACAGACGTGTCATTATGAACGCTGTGTCTCATAACTCAGTCTGTCGTCTGTGTCTCTCCTCAGTCGCTCAGAGACCTCCAGCAAACCTCTAATTACTGCATACATGTGTTTAATGTCTTCACAGCATGTCTCTATCCTGTACTCCTCTTCTCTTCTCTTCTCTTCTCTTCTCTTCTCTTCTCTTCTCTTCTCTTCTCTTCTCTTCTCTTCTCTTCTCTTCTCTTCTGGTCTTGTCTGATAGGACACTCCAGGCTTACACACGTTTTTAATATTAGGGCCAGAATCCACTGTCTTTGAAGCATATTTTATAGGATTGCACTGGTTTTAATTCCTTGAGGAAATTGTTTTATTCAGTGGCAGCAGCTCTTCTGCTCTCGTCTCCTCTCTTCTTTTTCCCTCCCATTTGATCTCTTTAGCTGTTATTTCGTCTCTTCTGGTCTCATCTCTTGTCCTCACGTCTCTTCTCATCTTCTCTCCTCTTCTCATCTTGTCTCATCTCATCTACTTTCTTCTTTTCTCTTCCCTTCCCTTCCCTTCTCATCTCCTCATGTCTCCTCTCTTCTCTTTCCCTCCCATTTGATCTCTTCACCTCTTATCTTGTCTCTTCTGGTCTCATCTCTTGTCCTCATGCCTCTTCTCACGTCTCTTCTCATCTTGTCTCCTCTTTTCTCATTTTGTCTCATCTCATCTCCTTCTTTTCTCTTCCCTTCCCATCTCATCTCTTCTCCTCACGTCTCCTCTCTTCTCTTTCCCTCCCATTTGATCTCTTTAGCTCTTATCTCGTCTCCTCTGGTCTCATCTCTTGTCCTCACGTCTCTTCTCATCTTGTCTCCTCTTTTCTCATCTTGTCTCATCTCATCTCCTTTCTTCTTTTCTCTTCCCTTCCCATCTCATCTCTTCTGCTCTTGTCTCTCTCTTTTTTCTTCTGCTCAAATCTCCTCATTTCTCTTCTCTACCCCTCGTGTTTCATCTCCTCTGCTCATGTCTCTTCTCATCTGGTCTCCTATCTTCCCCCGTCTCTTCTCCTTTCTTCTCTCTTAGTCCCATCTTTTGTTGTCTTCTCCCTTCTCCTCATTTCTCTTCCCCACATGTCTCATCTCATCTGCTCTCATTTCTTCTCCTCACATCTCATCTCGTCTCGTGTCCTCTTCTTACTTCTTCTGCTCTCGTCTCCTCTCTCTTTTCACATTTCATCTAGTCTTCTCTCATCTCCTCATTTCTCGTTTCTTTTTCTCCTCACGTCTCATCTCATCTTCTCTTCTCTTCTCTGGTTTTGTAGGTTGTTGATGTAACCTGATGAAAAGCTCTTTATGTTGTGTGGTTTGTGAACTCTGCAGTGGTCCGTTCATTGGAGTCTCTTTCTCCACGGCAGCTTAAGAAACATCTAAAGCAGATTATCCTCATCAAAGCTCTGGAGACCTGCCTGACCTCCTCACACCCCTGCAGTAGCCAACCTGGCCTCCTCTCTTTCTCACTCTGTCTTGCACAGCGGTGCGTCTCACAAATCAGATCCTAAAATGTGCTCCTCCTTCAGGTTTTCCTTTCATTCTCTTTCTATCACTTTTTTCCTTCACTTATTCCTTTGCTTTTTTCTCTCTTTCTTAACTTCACTCTCACTTTCTTTCTTTTGCTCTTTTTATCACTCTTTCTTTCTTTCCTTTCTTTTTTTACTTTTACTCTTCTTTCTTTCTTTAAAATGTTCTTTCTTTTACTTGTTCTTGAATTCTTTAACTCTTTCTTTCTTCTTTCTTTCTTTCACTTTCACTTTCTTCCTTTTTTAACTTTTTCTTTCTTCAACTTTTTTCTTTATTTTTCTTTATTCTTTCCTTTTTCACTTTAAATGTTTCTTTCTTTCTTTCTCTTTCTTTCTTTTGCTTATTCTTTTTTCTTTCTCCATCTTTCACTTTTATATTTTTATTTCTCTCTTTATGTCTTTATTTCCTTCTGTCTTTCTTTTGCTCTTCCTGTCTTTTACTATTATAAATAAAAATGATTTCTCTTTCTTTCTTTTGCTTATAAATTTTCTTTCTTTCTTACCAGAGTTCTCCCATAACTACGAGAGGCTTAAATGTTATGTAACTGTATTATGCAGGCAAATGAGAGCTTGTCATACCCTGCCCTTCTCAGTAGAGAGAGAGAGAGAAAGAAAAGGATCGCTGGTTATAGTCAAAAGTGAAGACACTTTGGAAGTGAAAACAGCTCCATAATGTCACAGTAAAACTTTCCATTTGCATTTCCTCAGAATGAGTGCTGGTGAGCACAGCCAGAGAAACCTGTCATCAAGACAAGAGAGCACGAGAATGAAAGAAATAGAGGGAGGGAGGGATAGATAGATAGATTTAAGAGCTGCAAGGAATTCCAATTTCCAGAGTATTTGACTCGGTGTGAGGGGAGGGGGGGGAAGCTGGCAAACATTCAGCCAGACTCATGTGAATCTGATAAAACACACACACACACACACACACACACACACACACACACACACACACACACACACACACACACACACACACTTCCAGCCCATAGTATCTCTCTGATGTCATTGCATGATAAACGAGTACATAGCCAACCATTGAGAATAAACAAACCATTAACGACACAGCAAGCCTGTGTTTACTGCGTTTCAAAAGTGGGTGATATTATTAATTTGTTAACCTGCTTGGGTGAAATTGTTAACGAGAACAAATCAAATTCTAAGTGAACTATCCCTTTAACATAACACAGGACTGGCCACATTGGTTATATGTAAATACAGAGGTATTAAGGGTATAGCAGCAGCAGCAGCTTAATTCAAAAGGTCAGAGAGAGGGTGGAAAATGGTTGGGTAAAACTAAACAATGACGGTTTTGGCACAAGATACCTATAAATGGACTTCAATAAATAAAATGCTACAGAAGTGTAGAATATAGCCCCTTTAAAGTCTTGAATCCTTCTATAGCAGGTGAGCTTCACTCATTGTAACCCACAGTGCCAGTAAGTGGGTCCCAGCATGAAGCAGACCCTCTTTTTTCAACGGGGTTAAAAGCTTGTCTTCATAAATCATGTTTATGAGCACACCAGGACAGATGCAGATAAACAACACTTGTGGAAATGTAAAGAAAATTAGAAAAATCACATTTTTGAAATGTATATTATTATGGCACAATATTTGGCTCCTGGAATTGAGTTTTTCAGGGGCTTTGTTTACATGTATTAGGGCATATTTACCATTTTTACAATATAAAAACACACATTGTGCTGTCCATTTATGGAAAACACAATTACTGAAGCGATAAAGTCATTTTGTGACGCTTCTATGACACTTTTGGCTCATGTTTCGACTTGTGTGCTCTTCAGGACTCCTACCCCTGTCCTGGTGCAATGCTCTATCAGTTGAGCTACTGCGCAAGTTAATTGAGCTCGAATAAGCTTTTAAATGTTGTTTGTTATTTAATGCAAACGTTAAAATCACTTTACAAGTCGTTCGTGGTAGTGTTATGACATCATAAGATAATATTGAGCACATTTACATGTGCACCAATACGCTGATGTCTCTCTAAATCAGCTTATTTAAAAAGTTTGAATCCGTGTTAACATGACATTTGAAATAATCACGTAATTCTCTACTTTTGACGTCAAACCGCGAAGAGGCATGCGCGTAACACACGCTCATTGGATGAGCCAGTAAGAACCCTGGGTAAGGTGTTTACATGGCATGTGAAACTGACATAATGGGCAAAAATCTACCTGTATCAATCGGGTTATTCACAACCCATTTATGGCCTTTACGCCAATAAAAGATTGCTTTTACATGACCGCACGTGTTGTCTGTTTATTAAGCATAATTGGAGTAAGAACATGCATGTAAATGCGCTCATTGCGTGAGAAACAGGGTGAAAACTGATAATCTGACGTTTTACTAGTGATTTGTGTGAATGTGACTAAAAGTCAGTGTTGTAGCGCCTCTAAGTGTTCATCTCACCAGGAAACTGCCATGATGCAAACAACAGGCAATTTTGCAGAAATGTAGGTAATGTGATTCTATGAGACCAGGTTGAAAATATCTGTAGCATTTTTGTCCCTTTTGGTGGCATTTGTACCCGGAGCCCTGGTTAATTTCTGCTCGAGTCTGTGGGATCTCAAAATCTCAGCAGATCATTGGCTGGATGTTCAGTCTGTGGTCAGTCACAGCTTTGACAGCCCGTGCCATTTTTTACAATAATGTCCAAGGCTTCTTTTACTGTTGGAAACTGAAATCCGGATCTCGGGAGTCCACCCTGTTACACACACACATGAATACAGGCTGGCTGCCTGCTCGTCTATACCACAACAACATTCCTGTTTGTCTGTATTTCACTCAGTCTTTCCTGTGTGAGATTATCTACAGAGCTGTTTGTTCAGCCCACACAGATCTAACACACTTTTAACCACCTTTTGACCTCATGCATGGTGTGTGTGTGTGTGTGTGTTTGCCTCATATTTGACCCAATCCTGTTCACATGCACTTCATAGTGTGTATGTGTGTATTACATTCTTGTTGAGAATAACTGTGGAACAACTGTGCTGTGATGAGTGTGTGATACATTAACTGTGTTTCTATTAAGGGTTTGTTTTTTTTTGCAAAAAAACAAAAAATGAAAGTGTAATGCATAAGAAAGTTTACCAATAAGATGACAATGCAAATTATCGCTAAAGTGTCGACATAATATTTTTACGCATAAACTCTATTTCATTAATTCAAATGTCACGAAAAATTGGTTTGGAAACACTTTTAGTTGAGAAAATTGGCATTAACACAAAAATATAATGTTACATGACATCATTTACCCCAATCCTTAGCCTGTGTTAATCATGGAGATCAGGTATACATCCTTGAAAGCCAGTTTATTGTACATGAAGCATTACTCGCACTGTTATGGATTGGTCTTAACGGCATACCTGCATCTGCAAACACATCTGCGTCATGACACTTTCAGGAGTGCCAACACAAATATCTCGTGTCATGCACCTGTCATTTCTCAAGTGCACGGAGAACAAATGAATGGCCACTGTTTGTGATTAATTTAATCGCTGTATCCATCCGTTTATTTATTAAAGTTTCTTTTCAACACTATTTAAAATAATAGACGCCAGTCACGGAATTGACCCACAATACAAATAAACATTAGATGCTTTACAAAGATGTTTTAAATTAAAAATAAATACACAATACTTGGAGAAAAGCATCAGTCTGTGTATTTGGAGCACTAACATGTAACCCAATTCTATAAAATTTTTAGAAAATTAATATTGTTAGTCCTATATAATTGCCTTTTCTTTACACAAACGTAAATTAGCTTTACCCTGTTCTGTAGATGAAAAAAGTCGACTGAATGACGTTATCATTATGTGCTAGACTTCAAGATTATAAACTATCAGAACTATGTGTCCAATGCTGAGTTCACTTTCAGAAAATGAGCTTTTGAACATTTTAAAACATTAAAATATTTTACATTTAACCCACTTTACCCCGGATCACATTTACTGCCGCTTCAGAAAATGTAAATTGCGTTATGATGCTAAAATTAATTTGAGAAGACAATCAAGTTCAGCTGGTCATTAAAAGGTTGCTGGATAAATATGCGGGACATAATGCAGTTGTGATGGCGATACTTTAGATTAGATGATTGTTCAAAATATTGAATATCAGGAATGTATCATATATAAACCCTGATATTACACCACATCAATGTTTCTTTAATAGCTGTGCACACATCATATACACATCGATTGATGGTCCTTATACTGAGACAGAAAGTTTCCGCCACTACTTGGTGCAGGTTGCCAGCTTGAACAGGGCCATGACGATTCGCTTTCGGGTCGGAACCGGTGCCAACCGGATAGACGCTACATCAGGACCAATATTACAGTCCCATCAGAAGAACTGCTCCCTTTTGATTGCAATTCCTCTTCTGATTACATTTATTTGTGAAATTAAAATGACAGTAAGCTGGCCAATTTCAATGAATTGTGTCAATATTCTCCCCATTTTACCCAAACTTCAGAGGAAATTTTTTTTGGACATCTGGGAGGCAAAAGGTGCACAATTAGCGATAAACACACATTTCTGAATGGAAATGGCGATAAATCCAAACTTAAGCGACAAAGTGTTTTTTTTAAGCATGACGTCATCACGCAAACCATTTTTATCGATAAAAGGCCATTTGAATAGAAACAGGCAGAAGACAGCAAACATTGTTTACGCATTTTAACTTTGACGATAACAAAACTATAACTAGGTTATAGACATGTTTCTGCTGTCGTCCTTTTGGTATTGGGTCTGTAATAACTGGACTTAAACTAAAAGTGTGGTTGTAAAGCTTCTGTCTTGGATGTCTGAGATTTTTCCAGAAGATTCCACAGACATGAGGTGAACACTTCCTTGTTTCCACTTAAACCAATGCCAGACCACAGGAGTGGATTCGTCTTTCACACACATACACTACCAGTCAAATGTTTGGACACACCTACTCATTCGTTATTAATACTTTACACATTTTATTAAAATAACGTCATCAAAACTCCGAAATAACACAAATGAAAGTGTAGTAATTATGGACAGACAAAAAAGAGAAGTTTAATAAATCTTATTTGTCTAGATGTAGATCTGCACACAAACTTACAGTATTTCAAGCATTTAAGCACAAACCTTTAGATCATTATGATATTTAAGGTCATGAGAACCATACATTCAGTCAAGTTAAAGCACACATTCAGCCTAGTTTCTATTGAATTCTTGATCATTATTAGGGCTGTTAATTGATACAAAATGTTAATCATATTAATTAAGTAATATGTCGATTAATTAATCACATTAATCACTAATATATGCATGTATATATATATATATATATATATATATATATATATATATATATATTTGCTGAGAAAGACCCTCAAATAAAAATAACTCAATATATAATGATTAAATAATTATAAATAGTTCTAATTAAATGATTAAAAACACTTCCGTAGCCCGCTCAGTAGTGGTAAGCACTGAGATGGCAAGTTGAGAGTGCAGGTCAGTAAAGAGCAGAGAGCCAATCAGAACAGTGGGCGTTTACTGTCAAGTCTTAAAGGAGAAGCAGGACCAAAACCAAGCGTTTCTGATAGAATGTCAGAATATGTGTCGAATATGATCGTATTTTACAAATATATGACTCCTTTCTTGTTCATAATCTTTACTATTATTATAAGTGAACCTCAAGGAACATATTAAAATAATAAAACAACTTTTGAGGGCCTGGGAAGTTCAGCGAGTAAAGACGCTGACTACCACCCCTGGAGTTGCGAGTTCGAATCCAGTGCAAGCTGAGTGACTCCAGCCAGGTCTCCTAAGCAACCAAATTGGTCCGGTTGCTAAGAAGGGTCGAGTCACATGGGGTAACCTCCTCGTGGTCACTATAATGTGGTTCTCGCTCTCGGCGGGGCACGTGGTGAGTTGTGCGTGGATGCCGCGGAGAATAGCGTGGGCCTCCACACGTGCTACGTTTCCGCGGTAACGCACTCAAGAAGCCACGTGATAAGATGCGCAGATTGATGGACTCAGACGTGAAGGCAACTGAGATTCATCCTACTCCACCACCCGGATTGAGATAAGTCACTACACCACCACGAGGTTTTAGAGCCCATTGAGTATTGGCCATTCCAATTTGGGGAGAAAAGGGGAGAATTTTTTTTTATTATTAAATTAATAAAACAAGGTATGTTATGACGCCTTTAAAACCTAGAAAACATGTCTTGAGATCCCTGCATTTGGAATTGCGCTCCATCCAGCTACATTTGAACATAAGAACGGGTTCTCATGTTGTGCTGTCGCTAGTGTCAAGCAAGCCTGAGTGCGGTTTGTTCTCTGAACAGCTGCACGTTACCTATTAAGCTGGAGTTTCGCTTACTGCCCCCTGCTGAAAACAAGTGGTGTTGCAAGCTTGGATTGCTCCGATGTAAAAAATATTCTGGAGACATGATTAATTGTGTATTCTTTTTTTACACAGTATTTTTTTTTTACAATTAAACACACTGAATTAACACGTTAAATTGACAACGCTAATTATTATAAATTTTTACCTGAATAATGCCTGAATAATACAGGCAACACGCAACGTTTTTACTCTGTTGGCCGAAGGGCCCACCCAATAGAACATGTTTTTTCTCAGCAAGAACAAACCTGATAGGGAACATTGGTTCAGTCTAGTCATCACTGTTTGCCATTAGAAAAAACTCTGAAATAAACTGCATCTCAAATCGCATCTCCATGTTCCCAGTGCTGCTATAAGAAAGACCTGTACTGCTGATGACCAGTGCTGTTATCAGCAGAACCCCCTCAAGAGCTGCTTATCAGCCTCTTTAACCTATCTGTGATGTGAATGACGGAGTCAAGTGTTGAACGTTTGTGAGCAGGAGGAGGGGGTTTCTGCCCTAAAGAGCGAGAGTGAAAGCAGGAGGCATAGGCTTAATTTCTACGCTTTTAATATCTGTACATTTTATTTCCCTCTCTCTCACTCTCATATCCTACATTTTTGTTGCATTGTATTGTTTTGAAGTCCACTTAAAATGCTCTTGCACCAAAAATAGTCATAATTTAGTTTTAAATTACCATTTTCTACCCCCTCTCTGACCTTTTACAATTAATGCTGCTTTTGCAACTGTACCTGGTAGACTTGCATATTAATTAGGGGTCAAGACCCGAAGGGGCGAAAGACCCCTATTGTGTTTCACTGCTTCTTCTTCTTCTTCTTCTTCTTCTGCTCTTGAGTCTATGACAGCCCATAGAGCCGCTTGGGGGAAAGTTATGAAATTTGGCACACATATAGAGGACAGTCTGATCTGTTACCAAAGCAAATTTGGTGTCTCTACCTCAAACCCTCTAGCACCACCAACTGCCCAAATTTGCACTTATGTTTATGTTAATAACATATGAACTGTGAATCCTAGAAACGAAAATCTTTTTTCCTCTAATTCCTCCTGATATCAGTCATGAACATTTTTCTGCCATTTAAAATTTTCTGAAAAACCTACATTTTCGAACTCGTCCTAGGTTGTTTGTCTGATTTGCACAAAATTTGGGCTGCATCATCTAGAGTTATTCACGACAAAGAGGTATTCACATAATTTTGATAAACCATACCGTTTTCGAATGGTGCTTCAACGAATTTGACGAAGAGCATGCCAAAATGGACATGAGGGTACATCTCTGTAATGCTTTAGCGTATTCATACCAAATGTATTATTTGTCATAGGCACCATGACTTGACGGTGCCTGCTCAGTTTTGGAACAGTGCCACCTAGTGGTCACGAGATATGAAATAAGACAATTTTTGCTTAGAACTTCTGAACAGTTTGTCATAAAATCATAAAATTTGTCTCATTAGTTTCAGTGGGTTATAGCGAGTCCATATGAATAATTCCTAAGTCAGCGATTTTGGATGTCGGCCATTTTGAATTTAGTCATAAAATGCTGTATTTTACGAACGACTTGCCATATCGTTACGAAACTCGGTATGTGTCTTTGCCACCACTCTCTGAAGGGATTCAAAAAGTTACGGGACAGTCATAAATTGTAATGCTAATTCAAAAAATGCTAATATGCTAATGCTAATTTTCTCCTTTTGCCTAAATGTGCCTTTAAATCCGCAATGCTTTGAGGGATTGGGACAAAACTCGGTATGTGTCATCACCATTAGGCCCTGAGGTTACCTGCAGCGTTTTGGCACACTGCCCCCTACTGGTCATGAGATGGCTATCTTTTGGCCGAACGCTTTCCTGCATGATAACCATCATAACCAGATACTACCTGAGCAGATTCAGAACTGTGCCACATACTGGACAAAGAAGTAGTAGCTATTTTTTGTTATTTTTAAAATAAAAGTTTTTTTTTTGTAATTGAACTCCTCATGCACAGTTCATTGGACTCTAACCAAAAACATGTCACAAAGCTTATTTTGCTGCTCATGGCGCCGATAATTGGCTTGATATTGCTGCTTGCAGCTATATTTACCTCTGTTATGACTGACTTACCTCCACATTCTGGTGTAGTTCATCAGGAAGGGCCAAGTTGCTAAATGCGGAACAAGTGTTGATAGGTAAATCTGGGTGGTTACATGCTCATGAGCTCATAGTTGTGACATCATAACCATTACCATTTTGAAGCCTTATTTAAAAAGAGCACGAAAAATCCTGTTTTCCATGAAATATCCTCTTAAAGATTAAATTTGCTCTCTCTTTAGCTTTACGCTTCAGTGTTCTGTATATCTTTATCTTTTTCCGAGTCTTTCATTCCTTCTGCGGTCGTGGCACCAGAACAACCCCTCATTATAAATGCATTGTCCTCTGTTAGTCTGTCTGCATTTCCACTTCCTGTAACTCTTTTCATTCTGTTGTCCATTGAAGTGTTGAGCAATATGATAGAGGAGAGAATCAATGCATTGAAATCACAGACATACAGATGGGTTTGAAAGTCCACAATGACAGTCAGGAGTTTAAAATTTAATCTAAACCTGGGAATCATAGGATTTAGACTTTTTTAAATGAAGACACTGATGTAAAATTAATAAGAAATAATCATTTTCATTTGTGATCTCAGACTTTTAGGCTCCACTGTACGAAAGCGTACCCGAAGCGTGCTATTCTGTTTAATGTTATTCATATATGGTCAATTTATGAATATGAAATCTGAGAATGTTCCAGTAATGCTTCCCATATGCTACATAAAACACATATTAACATACAGCGTGTGTTCTAATCATCTGAGACCTTCCCAAGGTATCTGATATACATCCTAATGTCGTGGATCATCCATTAAACCAAACTGGGGATTTCACTTTCACTCTCTTCCCGCTCACTCACTTTCACACCCTCATGAAGCTGTTTGTGAATTTAGACAGTAATAATAAGGGTCTTGATGGATCGTTTACACACATACACAAACATACACAATGACTTGTACTGTTTCTCATTGGATTATTTGTCCCCGTGTTTGGCTGTGATGTGATGATATGCTGTAACTTCCCAAAAACTACCCTTGAGCTCTTGAAGTGTCCCATAACACAAGCATCTGGTGTCCCGCTCACCTGGAAGTTCATTTTCTCATTGGATTAACTCTAGTTAAATTTGGAATTAAAGGAATAGTTAATCCAAAAATAAAGCTTATTTCATTATTTGCTCACTCTCGTGTCACTCCAAAGCTGAATATCTTTCTTCCGTGTAATACAAAAATAGACATTTTGAAGAATAGCCATAAAAGCACTGGTAAATTTGTCCGTACAACTTGTGCGCTATGTTCCCATTCCTCTGAAGCCATATCATAGTGTAAGAAACAGACTAATATTCTGGATATTTAATTCCTTATATGGTGAGTAAGTCACAGAATTGCCATTTTTGAGCTATTTCTTTTACTGTTTATTTCCACTGAAAATGACTAGTTCAGGTTCACTTTCCATGGAATTCTGATCCACATTTTAATCATGGAGTGGTGGTGGTGTAGTGGTCTAAGCACATAACTGGTAATCTGGTAATCAGAAGGACGCTGGTTTGAGCCCCACAGCCACCACCATTGTGTCCTTGAGTAAGGCACTTAACTCCAGGTTGCTCCGAGGGGATTGTCCCTGTAATAAGGGCTCTGTAAGTCGCTTTGGATAAAAGCATCTGTCAAATGCATAAATGTAAATGTAATCAAGATTTCCTGCACCAAACTGACAGTTGTAATTTAGTTCAACAACTATTTCACACCCTCTCTATGACCCTTAGAATATATATATATATATTTGTTTTGCTACTATACTGTACCTTTAAGACTTTATGTAATTGACCTCTATGGTTTGCTAACTTCAGTGTACCTTTAATCAAGTGGCTCAGCATGCATGCATTGCAAGCATGGGCTTAATGTTAATGAATTAATAATTGTAACAGTAATACTGTTGCGATTTCTGAGTGAGCTGTTTTTGCAGAATTTCAATAAATGTTGTGCGGAGTATGTATAAATAGTTCATTGAATGCTTTAGAAGAGCAAAGAGAATCATGTGTTCCATGATGTGTCCCCTATTCAATAGTTTTGCTCTTTCTTGACACATTTGCTCTTTCTTTAGCATTACATTCAGCGTTCTGTACTGTGCTAAAGTTTTAGGCACTTGTGAAAAGTTTCATAGTGAGGATGTCTTCAAAAATAACGCCATAAATAGTTTCCATTTATCACTTAATGTCATACAAAGTCCAGTAAACATAAAAAGTTAAATCAATATTTGGTGTGACCACATTTGCCTTTAAAAAAGCCCCAATTCTCTACACTCTAAATAAATGCTGGGTTAAATAACCATTGCTGGGTTATTTGGTAACCAAGTGCTGGGTAAATATTGGACAGAACACACAATGGATTATTTTTGACTCAGCTTTTGACACCTGGTCCCTTATCAGGCTAATTAAGCCTCCGAGAGAGCGTTTACGGGCAGCTGTCCGTTATATGTGTGTGTTCGTGTCTTTTGGTTTAAGTTTTTCATTAAACTATTATTTATCTTGTCAAGCCGGCTCTCGCCTCCTCCTTTCCAATAATACCTTTACATATGTCTAAATCAAAGTTTGTTATTTTTGAAAGAGTTCGAAATAACTGTTCTTGAAACATTGTTGGGAGAGTAATGTTTGAACGTTATGGTATGTGTAAATGGATCTGTTATTTTCGATAGAGTTTGAAATAATTCTTTCTACAACATGTGAATGTTCTTTGAACGTTTATTTGTGAATGTTCTTGTAAACTGGTTTTGTTGGGGTGATGGAGGAGTCAGGAGACAATGAGGCAGGTTCAAGGTTAGTACCTTTAATTTGCACTTTTCACATACGATGGTAACCGTCGTTACAATTATTTCTATCTCAGTACAGGGCACATGTTGCCACTCTGGCTGTCGTGCTTGACAGACACACTCTCTCTCTCGCTCTCGACATTTGGCGTCCCTTAAATGTCTCTCTCCATATCACTATAACAAGACACAGGTGTTAGAGGTAATTACAAACCAGGTGACAAGCCTTACCGCTCTCTCTCTCCCGCAGACCGACACATGACCACACCCCCATGCCACAGTTCTGTTTAAACGTTATACTATGTCTAAACTGAACTAGAGTTCAAAATAACTCTACTACATGCAAATGTTCTTATAACGTTTTGTGAGTGTTATGTTTTAATGCTAGATTATGTCTAAATCAAACAATGTTATTTTCGAAAAAGTTGGAAAATACTCCTTCCACAACATGTGAATGTTCTTTTAGCAGTTAATGTTTTTGTGAACATTCTGTTTGCATGTTATGAAAATCTAAACAGAACTTTTTTTTAAAAAAGTTCAAAATAACTGTTCTTATGAACGTTCTGTTTATACATTATAGTATATCTAAACCAAACTGTTACTTTTTAAAAATTTAAAATAACTCTTTATACAACATGTGAATGTTCTTTTAACGTTTGTTTGTTTGTTTGTTTTTTGTGAGCGTTCTGTTTGAACGTTATATTGTGTCTAAATGTTAAATTCGAGTTTGTATTACATGTGCTCTCTAAGTTATCTGTGATTGTTTATTGTTATAAGAAAGTACCCCAAGTCTTGTAAAGCAGACCCCCAGGATTCAGGCATTATTGAGTTGAGTCTGCTCTATGAGGTCTCCCACCATTAGAAAAACAGTTAAGATTAAAGAACGAGGAGATGAGGGGGAGGGAAAACAAAACAACAGTACCCAAATCTATTCCACTTTATTCCAGACCATTAATGCTGTATTAGAGTCACAAAATGTGGTTGTACTGCACCCCAGGGAGTTCGCCAGAAAAACATAATACAAACAGTTTTTTGGTTCTGTTTCTCTATTTCTTTGTTCTACTACTGGTTCCTCAAACATAGACACACAAAGTTTGGAATGTCATTTGGATATGTTTCTGGAAATGTAAAAGCTGAGTTCAGCACAAGGGACAGTATAAACTGAACTAAAATTGTGTGGGTATTTTTTAAGGGGGAACTGAATGATACTGCTGTCATAATCCAGTATGAAGGAAGACAAAGCGTTTAACTCAATTGGACAGGCATCTGGAATCGATATGATCCGAGCAGAGAAAGATACAGAGAATAAATGCTTTGATATGAATTAGATCACTGGAGTTTTTTATTCCAGTTAATTCGGTTTGATTGCTCTCGCAGGACATAAGGGAACTGTTATGGATAGCGTACCGCAAATAACAAGTCCCATAGTCATAATTAACATCTTTCAGAAAGCTGCGTAGTCTCTGGCTCGCCAAGAGTGAGCTGTGGGCTTGTGGACTTTGTTTTTTTTATTTCGTTCAGAAATGTTGCTTTCTTAGCGTTGCCACAAGGGGTGCTATTGTGGGCATTAGTGTAAACTGTCTTCTTCTACGGTCAGGTTGCGGTCAGTATGTTATTCGAATGGAAGGGCTATTTGGAAAATTCCCTTACAAAAATCGCGAGTACTGATTATTTTCACATGTAATTTAGCTTTGCGGCAAACTTGCGGCAAAATGTTAATTGTTGCCAAAGGTTACTGCAGGTTCAACACTTCCAGTGAAGAGCTGCAAAATTCTGGCAAACATTTACGTCTAATCACAAGCTCTGTAGCATGGGAAAATATTAAGTGGCAAAATTTGCGGCAAGTTTGCAGAAAATTTGCCATGAAGGGTTATTTTTGCAATTCTGTTTGGTAAGACTTGTAGCGCAGAAATGATACACTTCACCTTTAGGCTATTGACATGTTTAAAGCTAGTTTCCTGCAGTTTATTGGTACTATATATCATTTTAAGGTAACTGCATTGCCCCCTTAAGTACTAAGGTTTGTTGTTACCGTCATGCACCTAGTTTCCATCCACTTTTCGCGCTGCTTTGTTTTCGAAAAAGTGAAAATGCGTAATAAAAATGTGGCCGTCTTCTGCCTGTTTCTATTCAAATGGCCTTTTATCGATAAAAATGGTGTGCATGATGACGTCATGCTTAAAAAAACACTTTGTCACATAAGTTTTAGTTTATCGTAAAATAAATCTACCCGTAAGCCATTTCCATACAGAAATGTGTGTATATTGCTAATTGTGCACCTTTCGCCTCCCAGATGTCCCTACATTTCCAAAATGGGGAAGTGGTAAAATGGGGAGAGTATTGAGACAATTCATTAAAATTGGCCAACTTACTGTCATTTTAATTTCACAAATAAAAGCAATCAAATGGGAGCAGTTGTCCTTCTGATAGGACTGTAATATTGGTCCTGATGTTGCAGTTTATCATTATAATTAATACAGGCAAATGATTGGGGAAAATTCTGTCATGTGACTGCCTATTTTCTCAAATAATGTGTTTCCAAACCAATTTTTCATGGCATTTAAAATATCGACATAGAGTCGATGTGCTGGAGTTAAACAGAAAAATATTTTTTGTCGCAATAAAACCCTTACATGGAAAGGTAGTTAGTTTTACGCAAGAATGTTAGGTATGCGCAACAGGACCCCACCCTTCCAGTGCTTTGGCCAGGCATATGCATCTGTGTACAGTATGTCTCTGGCCAAAAATTAGTCTAAAGGGATGGAGAAGCGGAGAAATTGCTAGCTGGCATTGTAGCTCTCCGCGCATTGTTCAGAATTGCTCCCCAATGTCAGTTTGGCATGAGAAGCAAGACATTGGGCTCCACGAAGGATCAGAGCTTCTCTCTCTCTCTCTCTCTCTCTACAATATAGTTATGAATACATAATAAATAAGCTGTGGTTTTGGCACAGCAGACCCAGTATAGAGTCCCAGTAAATCCTTGCCTTTGGATCTACATCATGTCTGGAGGCTTTCACATGAGTAGAGAGGGATTACAGGACTCAATGAAACTCTGAGACATTGTTTGTCGTGTCTCATAGCTTGTGCAAGCTAGTAGAGGTTTATAACAACAGTCTAGTCTCTCAGTTTGAGTCTGCTTTAAAAGATAGACATACCTCGATTCATACTGTATCTGTGTGGTAATTTTCTCACTAACACCTCAGGCGACTATCACATGCCTGATTTAACAGAATTGTGTAGGACTGTTTGGCGTAGCATTAGTCGTACTGGACACATACTGAACGACAATGTTACGGCTGGTGTGTTTTAATGTTGCATATTTTCATGTGTACCCCTGACTCAAATTACTAAATTATTCACATTGTAACATTTTCGATGTAAAATGGATTTCAAGTTGTTTTTATAAACTGAGGGTCAACTCGAAATTATATTCTGAAGTAATCAACAGGATCTGTGGAATACTTACATTGTATTTAACCTGGAATATTCCTTTTGGCTGATGTTTTGACTGTAAATACATGCAATAAAACTTTGAGGCAGCGTCACCCCCCCCAAAACATTAACATTTTTAAATGGGGATACACAGATTATGAGTCACAAGAGGTGAATTGTTTATGCTTTTGATTGTCTGACATTGCACACAAAAGCAGCTAGCTAAGTTAGTTAGCTAACATAAAATTTGAAACACACCATGCTAGTGAACTAGAGAAGTAGAAGTAGAGAAGTAGCCAAGTTCACAACTGTATATTTGAACATTTCTTTACAATATTTACAAATGTGAATGGCAAAGGTTGTGACAGGATCCAACTGACACGTTCCACTGCAGCATGTTCTAGTTGGCGTGACGCGCAATTCATGCATGTTAGCATCAGTGCGCGACATTCTATAGTTGGAGGCAAACCTGTCATTGTAGATTGACTTAAAGCTTACAGCTGCTTGCTATTTGTGTCCAAGGAAGCAAAAGAGACGAGAATATATTAGATTTTTGCCACTAGTCATGTGAAAGCACAGAGAGCACTGATTGGCTGATATGCATTTACTATATAAATATTTACATTTACGCAGAAGGGATGAAAAGTGTATTTACAATGACATGGAAGCAGCTCTCACACATTCTGACACAATAATGCAATTTTCAACAAAGTGCATTGCAACATTGTTGGCCTGAATAAACTGTGTTATCACTGTCAGATTTAAACAGATGAACACGCATATATTTCTGCATGAGTGTACTGGCTGTGATATTTGCATCACCCCCAATGCGACCACACTACAGTAAGGGAGGCTTATTACTAGAAACATACAGAAGTTACAGAAGTTTGCTTGGCCAATTCAATGCCAACATGCAGTCCGTGTTGAACATGCATACTTGCATTTCTGTGGCGGCAACAAACCTCAGTACTGAAGGGGGGGATACATGTGTTTTATTATTCTGGCAAGTTGCTATAAATATATTGACTTGACCTTAAATGCTCAGCAATATTTATGAAGGTAAAATAGTGCCTAAATGATTTGCATGCACGGAGTAAGATTTGTGAAAGCGTAAATCAAATTGCAAGTGTACAAATAAATGGCATGGGCACAGAACGTTTTGTTAACGGTGTAAATCAAGTGGCAAGCGTAAGAAATATTAGCAATACTTTAATGCTTTTCATAAGTGTAATTCATGTGTTGTAAATCTGTAATTTCATTTTGAACACAAAGTAGAAAGGAATTTGGAACACTGAAAAGAGTTTGCAAGCGCGAGGAGGAAGGCGGGTCACCTGCTTCTAGTAACCAATCAAATGAGGTATTCTTGACCAGTTTACTCTGACCTGATTGGTTTATAATGTGATTGACTGCTTGTTCTTCATATGGCTCAGCGTTGTTCCCCTGGGTATCTCTCCTCTCTTAAATGGTTAGTTCACCCAAAAATAAAAATGATCCCATAATTTACTCACCCTGATGCCATCCTAGGTGTATATGACTTTCTTCATTCAGCCAAACACAATCGGAGTTATATAAAAAAAATGTCCCGGCTCTTCCAATCTTTATAATGGGAGTGAATGGTACCTTAGATTTTGAAGCCCAAAAAAGCACATCCATCCATCATAAAAGTAATCCAAACGGCTCCAGGGGGTTAATTAAGGCCTTCTGAAGCGAAGCGATGCGTTTGTGTTAGAAAAATATCCCTATTTATAACTTTAGAAACTATAATCACTGGCTTCCGGTAACAGCACCCGCGCGTTCACAAGAGAGTCGAGTTCAGGAGTATGACGTAGGCGTAGCGTAAGCTCTGGTGAGAAGTGATGAACGCTGAAGCGCAGAGGATAGAGCAAAACAAAACAAATTTAATGTTTAGCATTATAGGTCATACATACCACGTAATATTAGAATAATTACCTCTTAGTTATAAAATACTTACAGTATAAATTATTTGTAATTTTCCAGGTTGTTACCCCTTAATTCCTCAAACTTTGCATAATGTTCCCTTATAACTACACGTAAGTAATTTATAGGTACACTATTATTACAAAAAGGTATGCTGTAATTTCTGTGTACTTGCGCTGTAAATTGCGGGCTGTAATCTAAACCGTTAACCTAGTTTGTGACAAAAGCCCCTGATCGTAGCCAACTTGCAATGTGTGACCATGACTGACACAGTGCACATTTATGAGACACTTTGCCACTAGTTGCAGACACTACAACATGCTGGTTTGAAATCACACAAAAAGGTGCACAAAACATTTAGCTGCTGCTCACATCCCCAACACTTGTTTAGAGATAGTATACGCAGTATATCTAGAAGGATTCAGGTGCACAGCTACAGTTTAATCATTTAAATGCTGGCAAACTGCTAAACGTTCCAGCTTATTGACAACGTTTCAACCCAAATCGGGCCTTTGTCAGGTCAAACGCACTAGTCATCTTTAGTCACAATTCAAAAAGAGAACTAGTGTGTTTGACCTGACGAAGACCCCATTTGGGTTGAAACGTTGTCAATAAACTGGAACGTTTAGCATTTTGCCAGCATCTCACCTCATTCACATCTCCAACACTGTCAGTTTTGACTCTTACTGTTCTGTGCAAGTCAGAGCAAAACACCTACAAGGATCAACTGGTGTGTTGAATTAATTTTGGGATTGTAACGAGGAGGACGGATCTTGTAATTGATGGTGCATACCCAGTCTGCGATCAGTTGTGTTGTGTGTGCACCGACATGACAGTGTTTACATGTGCGTAAGGTGACAACCTTCTGTCATTTTGTGTGCACTTGGCTTTACTTTGTCTGTCGGAAAGAAATTCCCACGGGAATATCGCTGTTTTGGGTTGGTATAAAAACGTAACACATTAAGTCTAGTCATTCTGCCAAAACTGCTCCTTTCCCTTACACTAGTGTATTTTCCGTGCTTACCTCAGAATGGACGTTTTACGCACTGTTACTGCTCGTCTGAGCTGCCAGTGACCTGACGCTGTTTTGTGGTTTCCACTGCCTTTGTTTTCTGGGCTTTTATATTGTTCTTGGAAAAAGTGAAACTCTGCTGACTCACTTTTGGGAAAACGTGTTAGTGTGTATATGTGTGTGTGTGTGTGTATATGTGTGTGTATATGTGTGTGTGTATATGTGTGTGTGTGTGTGTATATGTGTGTGTGTGTGTATATGTGTGTGTGTGCGTGTGTGTGTGTGTGTGCGTGTGTGTGTGTACTTGTTATGTCACAAGGCAGACTCATTTCACTGTAACTAACAGACTAACATCAGCTGTATTCTGCAGAGACACTGTGTGTGTGCACAGGTTTCGAAAAAATGTCCTCACTGATATAGTGAAACATGTTGAAAACTGACTAGTGATATCATTTTAGGTAGTCCACACTAGTTAAAAATGCTCATAAATTGCCCCAACTCTTGTTTTTCCTTCAATATAAGAATGCCAACAGGTTTTTACATTGCAAAAAATAATAATAATAATTTTCCAGTAAAAATATCTATTTAATATCTATTCATAGAAAGCAAAATTACTTTAGGTATAAAGTCTTGTATACAAAATGTAGTAACATTTATGCTCATAAGAAGAAAAAAGATTTGCCCATGAGGTGAGTTTTTTTTCTTGTTTTAAGCATAAACCACACCAAATTTTGTAAGATTTAACTGAAAACAAGACTTAATATCTTATGCCATTTGGTATGCCATTATATTTAAACAGAAAAATGACTAAAATACTCAGAAAATGCATTTTTGCAGTGTACGAAGTTCAGGTTTACAGGTTGGTTAAGGGTATAGAAAATATCACTATCCTGGTGTAAAAACCAACAAAAGTCTATGAAATTTTCCCCAAGTGAAAACCGTTGAAATACGTTTTATGTTTAACAGAGAATTTTTAAGACTAGGAACGAGTGAGGTGAAATGTAATGTTAGGAGATGTTACTTTTAAAAGGAATGTTTATTTTGGGGGGGAAAGTAATGTGTGTCCACACTGAATGCGAAACTACTGCGCGACATGGCATAATCATAGCCAATCAAAATTTGATGTTTAACCAGGTGCATTTGGGTGAGGAAAATTATAGAGTGTACGTAAATAAAACAAATACAAATTCTGAAATGTGAGCTCAAATAATGTTTATAGCCGTCATATTCTAAAGTAACTTCTAATGAAATAAAAGGTATTGCATGTACCTCCCCTAACAGTATATGACAATGAACATACATTATATATAAAACAATAGCTCATATATTTGGGCATATATAATATACTACATAGCCTATTCAAATTTCACAATGACAGGAAAATATATGTAACATATATGAAGTATTTTGAAATATATGGTGTTGCATATATGTGCAAGTTTTATGTAATATATAGTGATAAATTAGATTTCTGTAAATGTAAAATGGAACTTAATTCATCAATTAAAAAAAAAACTTCTCGGGACACTTTGTCGACATAGGTATTGCCAAGTAAACCCACACACTCTAAGCTGATTTGCTGGTCTTAGCTAGTCTCTCATTCTGGTCTTTTAGTTGTTTTTTGGGCACTTTTCCACTGGTCAGTCTGGGAGAACAGCTTGAACCGGCAAACTAGCTTTGGCTTTTTTTCCCCCAGAAAATTCTCACACATTTCTGAACAGTTTTTCAGTGTTAGCCAGACAGAGTGCAAACCAAAGGAAACCCCCTCACTCGTCAACACCATAGACGTCTGGTGTTGTTGTGAGACAGAAACAGAGGAGTGAGACAGAAAGTAGGCGAGAGTGTTAGGAGGAGAGTTTGGCAGACCAGACATCCTTTAACAAAGGGCCATGTGCTTGTGCAAGTCTAATTCAAAGCAGGTTTACACGGCCGATGTTGCATACAGCTGCATGTGGCCTCTCGTTTCTCTTTGGCCACTTCTCTCTTTCTCTTCGTGAAAGACAGCGGTTGACCAACTGGCAGGCTGAAGAGAAGAACGTGTGCAATTCGTAGTGGCGTTTGCACTTTGTCTCATGGGAATTTGGGTGTTTATTCCCAGGAATGCATTGCGTCATTATATGCTTTGTAAACACACTCATTAATAACGCAAAAGGATTTGTTAAGAGCCACCAATTGATATTTTTTCTAGAGAGAATCCAGACTTCGTAACAAACAGAGTAAACTTCAGAGTTGGTAGACGGCATATTTAATTTGACGTGAAAACAATACTGTCTGTTCAATATGTCGTACTGTTGTGTTTGATCGTTTAGCTGGTGAAACATTGAAAATACATGGAGTTAAATACAAACGGATAAAAAAACTCCAGTAAACTTCAATATATTTGAGACGTACGAAAACAAGGCAATATCTCATTCTGTTGTATACCTTGTTGACAAACGTTACGCCAACAAAAACTGAAAATGTGTCCTTATGGATAAACTCAGGTGGCCAACAAACTCTGTGAAATAAATGTTAGTCAGGGGTGCGTTTCCACTATAACGACGTAACTTACTGCTTAACCACCATAGTATGATGCATGATGCCTTATTGGAGTAATTAACAAGCAAATCTGCATGTGCTATTAGACCTGCATGTGCTATTAGACCTCTCCAAATGATCCAGAATGCAGCAGCACGTCTGGTCTTTAATGAACCTAAGAGAGCGCATGTTACACCACTCTTTGTCTCTCTCCACTGGCTGCCGGTTCATGCACGTATTAAATTCAAGGCCCTGATGCTGGCATATAAAACAGTCACTGGGTCTGCTCCAGCATACCTAAAAACATTTATGCAGAGCTACGTTCCCACCAGAAGCCTGCGGTCGGCTAAGGAACGTCGCCTTGTCGTACCAAAACAAAGAGGCACCAAAACACTTTCCCGGACTTTCAGTTTCATCATACCACGGTGGTGGAATGACCTTCCCAACTCAATCCGGGAAGCTAACTCACTCTCTATCTTCAAAAAGCGGCTAAAAACACATCTTTTCCAAAAGCACTTAACCGGTCAATAAAAAAAAAAAATATATATATATATATATTTACATTTCTTGTTGCACTTAAATCTGTTTTGTATACTATTATGATGATAGTGAAACTTTGTAATATGGCACTTTTTGTACCACTGTCTCCCTAAGATGATTCGCTGATGTTCTTCCTCTTTTGTAAGTCGCTTTGGATAAAAGCGTCTGCCAAATGAATAAATGTAAATGTAAATGTAAATGCAAATCACGACTGTTTCCCGAAATTGTAGTAACTATGTCGCACATCCATCGTTCGAACCATGTTGGTCCAGCAATATATATAGCTGTCATTACTGGCGTTACGCAGGGGGTGGAGTAATAACTTCTGCGTGTATCAAATTATAATAGCTCATTTAAACGTACTCTAGAAAGATGTTTGGTGCGAGAAAACTAACACTTATGGAGAGCTGTAGTTCCAACCACACAACTGTGCATTGCTGTTTGTGAATGTTCATTGGTGCTATGGATTTGGGAAGCATTAAATCGCTGAACTATGTTGGTAACGATGGAACTTGCGACCATAGTTGGCTAACAATGCTTTTAGAAAGCGCACCCCAGAGTAGTAATTTGACGGCAATGAAAAAAATAAAAAAATAAATACAAATTCAACTTTATTGTCATTGTGCAGAGTACAGGTACAGGGCCAATGAAATGCAGTTGTTTTCGCATATCCCAACTAAGCTGGGGTCAGAGCACAGGATCAGCCATGAAACAGCACCCTTGGAGCAGATAGGGTCAGTGGTATCTTGGCGGTGATGGGGCTCGAACCCCCAACCTTTTGGTCAGTAAACCCAGAGCCTTAACCGCTGAGCCACCACTGGCCCCCAATGAAAACAAGTAAGTACTGTTGTGCTTAGTAGTCATTTAGTTGGTGAAACAGAAAATACGTCTTTCCAAAAAGTCAAAGTGGAAAAAATAATAAGTCATTTTTGGAAAATATTGGATGTGAAAAATCTTTAAATAGATAACATATGTAAAGAAGTCAATATCTCATACAGTTGTATACTTGGGTGCCAATGGATATGCAGACAAAACATTGAAAAGGTTTTTATCTAAAAAATGATAAAAGAATAGGGGATAGTAATTTAGCAATTGGACGTGAACAAAAACAAGTCACTATGTTGAACTGTTTTGTACCTGGGTGTCAATTGTTCAGCCAGTAAAACTATGAAAATACGTCTTTCCAAATTTATTAATGGATAAAAAACCCAAACCCAAAATCATGGTTTGTGAAAATTGAATGACTGAAACAGCAGCTGAAGACAGTACAACATGTTGAAAGCACTATATTTACATTCCTCACAGCCTTGATTTAATTTGCACCAAATTAAATATGGTGTCTATTCAGACCATTGGTGTAAAATTAAGAGGGACAGGACTTTTAGTGTAGAAAGTGTACGTCTTATGTGGATATGCATTGGGCATGTTCTTTGACATGGTCTGTTGGTGTGACTTCAGGCGGGTTGTTTGTCCCCCCCGTTTCCTGGTCAATATGACCAGAGGTCAGTAGGGTTCATGGCCAGGATGCCATCACAAGTCATCTTGGAGGAAATGTTCACTCTGTTGTTTCCGTGATGGAACAGAACAATAAAGAAAGAGCTAATAATAATTTGCGTTCATCAAACATCTCTCTCCATATGTTGTTGTCTGTGTTAGTGGCGCCTGTTTTAGCTATTCACAAGTTAACTAATCAATTGTTAACCATTAATCAGTTATACATGGAGCTATGGATATTGTATTCAAGGCGAAAGAGTTATGTCAATTGTTTGAAGGTTTGAATGAGAGCCTTGTTAGCGATTTGGGACCTTTAGCCACAAATCAGGCCTTTATAGATCAGATTAGACCCTCAGAATCCAGAATAGACTCAGTTTAGATTAGACCGATCCAGATACAGGCAGGTTGAATTGCTGTGTTAACCCGACACATCAGACATCTTTATGGGACAGATGGGACCCCACACCCCCTTTAGCCTGGGGGGAGACTTTCAGTTATATTCTCTCACACTTGCTTACATGATGGATGGGGGAGCGGGAAAAGAGAAATATGACACGAGATGAGCTGAAATTAGAGGTTCATTGGAAATGGCCACTTTAGCGCTTATAATGAAACTTACGTTTAACTTTTTATGGGACGTCTAGTTAAATTCGGCCAATCATAAAGACTGCATTACAAGTTTGGCGCAGTCCAAGTGCATCACTACTTGTTTTTGTTTATTTATACTCTCATTGACTTTGTTTTCATGTTTCCACTGAACGAGCGAACAAGTCACATCAAGTCCATAACTTATTATACTGTTTGTCTAAAGGGCGAAGAAAATATCACCTCCTGTCAGGAACTTCCTTGATGTGTGATTTGTGTAAATTGTTGTTGACGTTGGAGATCGGCCAGAACGTAGACTAAAACGCTGCAATCCTTGGCAACAAATACACTGAAAATTACTGAGAATTTCATTACAAGAGAAATTGCTAGAAAGAATAGCAGATTAACGTGTATGGAGAGGGGGATATATGGGCACCCTTCTTAGTGGGGTTATTGGAGTTTTCATTGCTATTTATGTCCTTTCAATGTATTAGTTTTCTAGTTTCAGTTTAGTCTTTCAATATATTTAGTGTTATTGTAGTTTTTTGTATTTCAGGTAGGGCTGGTAAAAGTAGCAATTATCCAATTAATCGCAATCTTTATTTGAATATTCTCGATATAGATTCATAACATCCCAAGATCGATCTTTTACATTTACTTTAAGGTACTTCTTCAGTTTTTGGTTGTGTTGATTATTATATGTTAAACTATTGAACTGCATGCAGTAGTTTGTTAATTTTTTAATTTATATTTTAATGATGTACCATGCTAGAAGCTTCAATCTATCATTTAGAGCAGTGGTTCTCAACTGATTTTGCTCCGTGACCCAGATATTACATAAAAAATCAAGGGCGACCCAACATAGTAAATGTAATGTACATAGGAAATTGTAACCCAACATCTGTAATGTTGCCTGGGTCGCATTTTACGTTTATCTTGCTTCGTTTTCTTTATTGTTCTCAAGTCCAAGGGCATGCATCAAGTTACATTATTTTTGTTGTTAATGTCAACAACAAAATACACAGGAACCCCCCCCCCCCCACACACACACACACACACCTCCTTCAAAATGGTGATGAGTCTATTATATTTATCCAGTTTATTTCCTAATATCATACATTATTCAAACAGAAACAAAAAGAACAACTTTGCCCATCATGTGTCCATAAGTCTTTGTCCAGACTTTAAAGCCCTTCATGTACTTGCCCTTATATTTACAGAACAGTGGCATATATTAGGTCCATGAAGCTAGTCTTTCTAAAAAGATTAATAATAAACTTTTTGGTTTTGGTATGAAATAAATAGTAGCCTAAACACATTCAGAGACTTTAACTAAACTGCCACCATTGCAATCTAATAAATTCTTCTTAACGGATGGTCTGCGGCGTGATGATGCGAGATTCGGTAGATTAGAGCAAAGAAGATAATTGGTGCAAGTGGCTCCATAATGGCTTGCGCCACACTCGTGTGAAAACCTCAACTGCACAGCAAATATATGAGAAGCATATTTAATGCATATAAAGAGGCGAATGCGAGATTATCGTTAAATTGGTCTCGCTGGTCGACAAAAGATTTTCAATTAAAGTTTTCTTTCACTGCTGTCAAAACACTTTTGGGTCACGACTTACTAGTTGAGAAACACTGATTTAGAGTATTAGCTGAGGGAGATTTCATATGTAAGCAAAATGAACATTTGAACTCAAATACCCAAATTATTCAGAATCTAATTAAAAGCTTGTTGTTTACAACAGAATCAAACAGGAAATGTATCGATTCCAAACCCTAATTTTAGGGCTGTCAAAGTAAATGTGTTAACTGATATCAGTGAAATACGTTTAATGCTGTAAAGCTTTCAAATTTTGTATATACATAGTATTAAAAACAAAATTTTTTGAGTCATTAAGATGAAAATGTATTTTAGGTTGAGTTTTTTTTTTTTTTTTTTTGGAAAGGTTATTATTTTATTTTATTTTTGTATTTTTTTTTTCATTTAATTAAATTGTTTTATTTGTATTTTTTTTTTTTTTTATCTTGTTTTATTAACTATAACTACACTGCCTCTGAGCCCATCCCTTAAAACAGGGGTGGGGAACCATTTTTCCATTAAGGGCGATTTGAGTATTTACGAAGTTATTCGCGGGTCATACAATTGCTTGCAATTAATGTACGTATTCCTTTATGTTGTCACACACACCAAAAACACTAAAAGGTCTGTCTATTATAGAATATTTTGTGTTGTTATCATTTAAAATAATTTTTAAACATTATTTGAAAGGAATTTTTTTGTTTTGGTTAATTGAATCAAGGCCATTTTTGGCTTTTATATTTATTTCTCAAATGGCCCTGCGGGACGGGTAAAATAGTCTCGCGGGCCTTATACGGCCCTGACGTTCCCCACCCCTGCCTTAAAAGCACTGCTGTCTTTCTAGTTATCATTCTAAAGATCCTCTTCTCTGCCCCTATGCAGATGGATTACTGTATTAAGCGCCTTACAGTTTGATGAGGGGCTGAATGAGGGATTGGTCACCATTCACTTCTACATGCTTATGGTAGAACATGACCTCATTCATTGACAATAGACCACATCATCAGAGGACCAACATGACCTCACCCCAGTAGGGCACTAATATATCCAGATACCCCCAAATCTGCTTATACGGAAAAAAGAGGATTATTTTATTTTATTTGTTTTGTCGTTTGTACTCATTAAGTTACTAAATTATTCATTAAATTGTTGCAGTTGCATTACAAGATACCTGGTTAGTTGGATATACATACGATACAGAGTTACTAGCTACTTGTTCAACTATATCTTCTGTATAAAGATGGAAAAATAAATAAACAAACAAATAAGAAGACTGTAATATGAACATGAAATTAAATCCAGGTCAATTGGGGAATCACATTGTCAATGATTACAGGAATGTTCTGGGTATACAAGTTATGCGTAGACGACAGCATTTGTGGAATAATGTTAATTACCACAAAAATGATTTATAAAATGCAAAAATTTGGGGACGCTGCCATCTGTTGCTTCCTTTCTATTCTACTTACAAAGTCAATGTTTGTGAGGTTAAAATGTATATTTCCTACTGACACACTAAAGCTGAAGATATACATCTTAAAATGTATATCTTCACAGTTCTGTATAATTTTTTTGTGGTAATCAGGTAACTTGTATTGAACCTGGAACATTCCTTTAACAGCTAAAGAGCTTTTTTACTGTTGGTTGAGTTCTGCTTTGTTGAGTTTTCGATTTGAAGGAAATTGTCAATCAGTCATATTTGCCCTTAATGGGCTGTACACAGTATCCTGGTATAGGGAACCCAGGTATTGGTGACACTTTAGCCAGCCCTTTACTTTATTAGCTAATTCTTTCTTGGGAATACTGATCTAAGTTAATGATTCCTGGACTCTAGAAGATATTTAGACAAAGGTTGGCACCATTGAAACCAGGTCGATCTCACCACCACAGTCAAGCTTTCTGTCTAGCGAAAATTGCTTTCAAGGTATCTGTGATGGTGCGTGTCAAACTGTAAGAGATCTCTTTCTGATTGTGCATTTTCTTCAGAAATCTGTTCCTTTTTCCCATGTCCTCAACTTTGGGTGGCTCTTGGAAGAGGCTGTAATTCAACAAGTGGAGAAGGAATCACCTGACTGGCTCCAAACAGTGACCTCAGAAGATCGGGTTTCAGAGTAGAAAGGCTGGTAGAATATAGAGTCACCCGATCAGTTGAGAACAATCTGTGTGGTTAATCATTACTTTGATTTACCATCCCTGCCTAAACAAAGTGTGTAGGATGTGAAGTTGAAGAATCTAACAATGTCTGTTAGGTTTGAAATCAAAGCTCCAGGAAATATCTCAAGGTGCATAATATTGTTTGGCACCCAAATGGGTATTTTGATACGCACATGTCAAAATACCAAGGAAACTCTTTGCAGTGAAACTGAACCAGATTATTGATTTAGCCAATGCCACATGACTTTTGATGCTATAAACCGTTTATTTCCTCACTGGATTGTCTTAGTGTAGCTTTTTCTGATCCTCTAATGACAAATAACAACATTAACTGGTGGCTAATTTTCCTGTCTATTGAGCCCAACTACACTCACCTAAAGGATTATTAGGAACACCTGTTCAATTTCTCATTAATGCAATTATCTAATCAACCAATCACATGGCAGTTGCTTCAATGCATTTAGGGGTGTGGTCCTGGTCAAGACAATCTCCTGAACTCCAAACTGAATGTCAGAATGGGAAAGAAAGGTGATTTAAGCAATTTTGAGCGTGGCATGGTTGTTGGTGCCAGACGGGCCGGTCTGAGTATTTCACAATCTGCTCAGTTACTGGGATTTTCACGCACAACCATTTCTAGGGTTTACAAAGAATGGTGTGAAAAGGGAAAAACATCCAGTATGCGGCAGTCCTGTGGGCTGAAAATGCCTTGTTGATGCTAGAGGTCAGAGGAGAATGGGCCGACTGATTCAAGCTGATAGAAGAGCAACTTTGCCTGAAATAACCACTCGTTACAACCGAGGTATGCAGCAAAGCATTTGTGAAGCCACAACACACACAACCTTGAGGCGGATGGGCTACAACAGCAGAAGACCCCACCGGTACCACTCATCTCCACTACAAATAGGAAAAAGAGGCTACAATTTGCAAGAGCTCACCAAAATTGGACAATTGAAGACTGGAAAAATGTTGCCTGGTCTGATGAGTCTCGATTTCTGTTGAGACATTCAGATGGTAGAGTCAGAATTTGGCATAAACAGAATGAGAACATGGATCCATCATGCCTTGTTACCACTGTGCAGGCTGGTGGTGGTGGTGTAATGGTGTGGGGGATGTTTTCTTGGCACACTTTAGGCCTCTTAGTGCCAATTGGGCATCGTTTAAATGCCACGGCGACCTGAGCATTGTTTCTGACCATGTCCATCCCTTTATGGCCACCATGTACCCATCCTCTGATGGCTACTTCCAGCAGGATAATGCACCATGTCACAAAGCTCGAATCATTTCAAATTGGTTTCCTGAACATGACAATGAGTTCACTGTACTAAAATGGCCCCCACAGTCACCAGATCTCAACCCAATAGAGCATCTTTGGGATGTGGTGGAACAGGAGCTTCAGTGCCCTGGATGTGCATCCCACAAATCTCCATCAACTGCAAGATGCTATCCTATCAATATGGGCCAACATTTCTAAAGAATGCTTTCAGCACCTTGTTGAATCAATGCCACGTAGAATTAAGGCAGTTCTGAAGGCGAAAGGGGGTCAAACACAGTATTAGTATGGTGTTCCTAATAATCCTTTAGGTGAGTGTATACATATTAACCACCTGTTGAGAAGTCTGAGCTTTTCTATGTGGTGAAAACAGACACTGAGAAAATCTCTTCAGCAAATCCCATCATTGTTTGCTGGGATCAACATTGTACTGTGACATGTCCTAACTGCAACCAAATGTAATGTTGTTCAAACATTGTGCTGGCTAAGTTATGCTTTTTTTTCATTACAGAATTTAGTTTATGTCACAGTCAGGCAAAATCATGCTACTCACTATTGCTAGTCTGAGGGAGGTGGTATTCTGGGGAGGGGCCTTTTAATTCTAGAGAGCATTTTATTTGATAAAAAAGTTGTAATTGCTACAGAGTGCAGGATGAGTCATCAATATTTTTGGTCCATTTTCCAGGAAAAGAAGGAATGTGCATTTTTAAAAGCATATATCTGCTAAAACTTTTAAAAGTAGCATGTAGTAGTACTATCATAGCCACAAAGCTAGAATACATATATTTAAAACCACAAGACACACGTTGTTTTATTGTGAGGTCTTAATAACTTACATTGTTGGAATCTACCGCACCTCTACGGATCAACAGTTGTTGATTGTTCCTTCTCTGATTTCAGACATTCAAGCCAAATTCCCACCATATTGTTTTATTTTGCGCATTTAAACATGCATTATATTCTTGATCCTCCCTTGAGGCACCTAACTGAATTTAGCGTAGGCAATCCACAGGGCGTTTTTCAAGCCCAACGTCACAGCAGCTGTAATAACACAGTGATCCATTCCACCAGAGCATGTCCCTGTTTGTGATGTAACTCTGTCTTACAGAAACTGTGGGATGGCTCATTGTGATTTGACCATTTATTGATTTGTTTGCATATGCTGGGAATTGTTTACAGGCGGAACTGCCATTGAAAATGTTAAACAGGTGCTGCTATTATGTGAATGACCACTGGCTCTTTAAGAGGAAGTGTCTTTTCATCTAGCGATGAATCACACATTAAAGGTTAGAGTATTAAAGGTGTACTCAGTAATTCTTTTCTCATTTAAAAAGTTTTACATCTAAAGAAATAAATTGTAATTTTGAAACCAATGTCCAAAATTATGACCATTACATGAGATGATGACTTCAGTCATATCAGTAACCTTATAAAAGCATTTTTTTTCTACATGGAGCGGGCCCCCTCGTGGGGGCTGCCATGTTAGAATCACAGGACCAGTCGATTAATCTCAGTAACCCTCCTGATATTGGACACTTTCACTCAGGGATTGAATGAATCCTGGCTGGTTTAGTGAATTTCTACAATGGCATCTGTAACTGAAAGCTATTGAATGATGCTGCATCCAAGCCCCTATGTGTCAGTGTAAGTCCAAGACAACGTGAACAAAAAGTTTCTGAGTGCACCTTTAAATAAATGTATCTTAAACATTTATAGTGCTTGTTTTGGAGAAAACAGATTAGGAAAGAAGAATAACGAATCATATTAAGAAATGCAATGACATGGAGGCTTCTCAAGTGATTTTTTTCTTGTTTTAAGGATAATATTTGCTGGAAAAGAAGATACCATTTTTTGCATTGTATTGCACACAAAACTGAGCCACACTTGTGAAAATCCCAACTTCGATCAGATTGCCCGACAGCAACGGTAGAAATTCCTATTACAATGTCTGCACAGATTTTCATGTTTTGTGCAACGATTCACCAAAAATAAAAAAACATAGACCAAAAACCATTGTGGTACCATGTTCTAAACACACTGTAATACAGCTGTTTTGTATAATCACTTGCAAATAATGAACATAACCTTTAAGAACAACTAAACATTAGCAGATTTTAGCTATTCAAGCACTAGAAGCTAAATAGAATCTCACTGTTTGGGTGCAAAATAATTTGGGTGTACTCTGCAAACTGTGTCTACAAATAGAACATGGTTGACACTCATAAATTAGTAATTGTGTACAACTTTTGGTCTTCAGTGAGCTGAGAGAGCTGCTTTGTGGACTCAACATGAACTGCTAATTAATTATCCATACGCCAACACATGCTAACTAGAGCAGTAGCAAGACACTAGAACTAGAATGTTAGCTTATCTCACCATGTCCAGTCCTTCCTTACATGTTTCTGCCATCCAAAAACATTAAAGAAAAACATCAAGACCGAATTCACAGTGGCTGACATCTGTATGATACGGCGCAAAGACCGATTCACAACTGCGGCAGCCATGCAGCTGCCATTTAGAGGAGTGCTAACATGCTAACAGATTTTTTTTCCTCCAGGTATAGACCTACTGGGTGTGAATAGGGCTTAAGTTGTTGTCACACCACAATTTAAACTACAGTCTGTGATGTTGCAGCTCCTTTAAGACATAGGCTGTTTTTATATTATAAAGCTTATCAATGTCATAAGTAGAACACAAATTAAAACTTATGGGGCACTTCATCAATAAAATATATGAACTATAAGAGGATAACATGACTAGTGCGTCTAGCATAGCCATTACTGTATGCATATCTAATCATTATTTAGAAACAGTTACCTTTTAGAATTGTACATCTAACTAATAGCAATAGTCTACAATCTTCCTAGTCTCCATTCCCATTCACATTCCTTTATCATGCCTGCAAGCACCTATAATTTCCTAACCCATAATTTACTAAGGCCCTAAACCAGTTAAAAGGCTTTAGACTCAGTTTATGCTCACTCAAAACCCTGTATTGATTGTAAACTCCAGTGACCTCAGGGCTTAGCATTGCATCTGTTGATTAGATTAGCTGACCTGTAAGCATTAGCATGCTGCATTAGAGAGGTGCCATGCTTTCAGGAATTCTCTGGGCAGGTTTAGTTGTGTGTTTATTGGTGTCTTGGTAGGAGGTTACTTGTCAGCTAACTGGCCTAATGACTTTATTGGTGATCTTTAAAGTAGTGATAGCTATTTACCAAGCGTCTGGTAGAGAGATAGCAGAACTTTAATGTGCAGACAGCACACTAAATCAATCATGGAGGAATCTGAAATGAGGTCACCTACTAGGGTATGTTCGTGTTTGTATTCAGCAAGTATGCACTTATTCTTAATTCTTAAGACGTTGGTTGCTTGTCGCCATTTTACAAATGTGTATTTAATAAAGGTTGCCTTGCTGGTTAAATAGAAAATGTGTGTGTGCACATAAATTTAATCGTATATCGTGCATGGATGACCACAGCATTGTTCAATTCTTGATTTTGACAAGATACAGGAAATCGACAAGTTGGCTCCAAAATGTACTCTAAAATCAACAAAAAAGTGTCATACCTCATCAGACACTAATGCTACTGAAACAACAGATGCAGGTTCAGGTCCTGTAGCAACCAATTAGTAATTGCGTTCTCATAACCAATGGTGAGCGCAATTTGGAGGTTGCATTTCAGCTCTAAAATCATATTTTTCCTCCAGTGATGGTTAGGTTTAGGGTTGGGGTTTAAGTAAGTGGGTAGAGTAAATAAAATATGGATTCCTGTTGACTTTATTAAATCATTTACAACTACAACTACAAATGAAACTCTCGTTTGGCACCACTCTGTGGACATTTCACCCAGAAACAGGAGCTTAGACATGTCCATATTTTCAACAACACTTCCAGCTTTGCCACTGGGGGTAGTGAATCAAATTTCAGTAAGGACAGACCGATTTAAGCTGTACATCTCTGTAGTAGTTCAAGGTATGTTGACCACATTACATGCATATTGCTACACCACGTTCTTTAATACCAGTAATGGCGGCTTATAGACACAATAGTTAATCAGTGGCGTTAGCAAGTAGTTCAGCTCATTAGGGCATTTAAAGGTGCTTGCATACAAGAGATATGTGCATGACAGAACATCATTTTTGGACATCCTATTGTATTTCCTCTACGTCCTTGTAAAGTCTTAAGAGAAACATAAAAGTATGTTGTAACAATGATATAAGTGGAATATTTGGCTTCTGGCCATTAAATTATTGAAAATGTCTATCCCATTATATAATTGAATTAACTGTCCATGGTAAATCACTCCTTTCTTATTGCCTAAATGGTTTTTGTCCAAAATTAATGTGTTTAAAAACGAAATTGTTTTTGTAAGGGCATAGCCTAAAATAAAGCTTTAGATGCCAGAAAACAAATTTCACAGCTTGGCCAAACTCCGTATATACCTATGGAGTTTGACAGTGAGTTCAAAAAGCCAGTGTACCCAACCCACATTTTCCAAGACCTTTCTCTTTGTCTTTATCACTCACGTTAGCATGGCTTAACATAATCACTGATGCTTCGAAGGGAAACAATGCAGAGCAGGGTGAGACTCATAAGGGAGTGTAATACTGCTAATAGAGATATTGGAAGCGGACCCCCCCCCCCTCCCTCTCCAAACGCTCCCACTCAGCATGTTCCCCTATTGGAGGTCCCGACTTTCCCTACCCTGTCTCCATGGGAACAAATGTCTACTCCCCTCCTCTCCTCAGGCATGTGTGCCTGTTTGTGTTCGTGTGGCTCTTTCTGCTCAGTAATCTCTGCCTTCTGTGGGGAGCATGTGATGATTTGAATTTGACAACAAGCATGCGTTCTGAAGTTGCCGGAGTGATTTTACATGACACTTGTGGGAATGAGCCAGAGAGATGAGTTAACAGTTTATGGAAACTTTCTACTCTTTATGTAATTCACACCACCACCCAGAGGAAAGAGTTATTGCTCTGAAGTTACTCGAAAGACTTAATGGAATTCTCAGTTATGTTTTATCTAAGCGTATACTTTGTCTCTGATGTTTCTAATACATTTCCTTGGGAGACATATAAAGATGCAAATGAGATAATTGTTGACATACAATAAGGGTGTAAAGCTATAATTTAATGTGAAGAGCATTTTTGTGTCTAGAGTGGCATAAAGTCTCCCAAACGCAATGTTAAACATTGGTAGAGAGCATGCCAAGATGCATGAAAGCTGTGATTGAAAATCAGGATTATTCAACCAAATATTGATTTCTGAACTCTTCCTAAGTTAAAACATTTGTGTTGTGTTGTCCAATAAGCAGTAACAGTCACACATGGTTTGTTTTTCTTCTCAAATCTGTAGAAAGAGTAGGAATACATTTGAAGTGAAAATCCTGCCCCAAGCTTTTCAATGTGTGTGTTTTTTTTTATATATATATTTATATAATTTTAGCCAATATCTGAAGTGTGGAGTTAATTTAATCATTTATGAAATTAGTGGCTGTCAGATACTTTCTCCTTCAGATCTTCCCCGATTACAGCTAAATCGTTGACTCACTCTGTTATACATTCACGGTCAATGAACTCTCATTTTAATTTCATAAGCTTCTTAACTTCTAGGCTTTAGAGAGTTAGAAAAAGTAAGAGACAGAGAGAGAAGAGATGAATAAGAATTAAACTTCCATAGATTATCCCCATCATGCCCTCTCAGAAGCTCGGCACATTGCCAAAACTTCTCAGATAAGGTCAGTCCATAAATATTATAATTTGTTTTTCTTCATTTACTTTGTCCACCAGAGCTGAACTTTAAAAAAATTTTAGTGCATTATAAAATAAAATCCTTTCAGAAAAGACTATCTCAGTATATTCCAGGTCTGATGACATCATTCAATGACGTTTGTCTTCATTTTCCACAATAGTCATCACAGGCACACAGGGCTTTAACGCAATAGTTGGGTAAATCTCAAGAACAGGCCCAGGACACGTTTCACCTCTAAAATCAAAAGGAATTAACAAGAAATTATATTTTGGTTTTATATTAAAATTATACATTGTTTTAATGACAGTGAAGCACATTTGATTCCAAAATTCATATGTCAAGGCAGAATGTTTTGTACTGCCTTTGGATATGCCGATATAAATAATAATTAATATTATAAATAATAATGGTTGTTTGTCACTTCCTGTTCCTGTTGCTGCTGGCACCTAGCTCAAGTATATATTTGTAGCCTGCTAACATATTTAGCATAGCTAATCTTTCAACTCGTTTTCAGTGTTTAATCTTTAACCTCTGCTATTTTTCAGTGTGCATAGTTTTTTGGCATTATTCTCTTATCGCGATTCAACTGCCTGCATTTTTCCATGTGCATCCGCTTTCTATTTTTATCGTGATTAAACTGCAGGAATTTTATCATGCAAACCCGTTTTCTCATCTGTGTTACACGGATTATTACGTCGATCTCAAAGCACAGCTTGTCAAGAACCACCATAACAACAAACAGTTGTTGTGAGGGATTCACATCGATCTCAAACCCACGCTGCCCAAGAGGAATGCAACAACAAACAATTGCGGTAAGTCATGGCATCAGCACACATTATTGCTACTTGCACTACATGCCACATGTTTATGATAGCTTCATCCATCAGCAGTGAGGGATTTGCATATGATAAATGTAAGGAATTTGTCAGGCTGACGAAGAAGATTAATTAGTTAGAGATACACATCCAAACTCTAGTGGAGGTCTGTGAGACAAAGAAGCCTGTGGATATTGTTTCGGATGTGGGTAGTCGAGCAAGCAACACACACACTTTGGTTCCAGCTGGGGTAGACCTGACCAGCTAAAGAAAGAAAGATGGACTCCATCCCTCCAGGGAAGGTGCTGCTCTCCTCTTTAGTAATTTGGCTCAGTCTTAATAGTGAGAGTGTCTGAGTAACTGGGTCCAGGTCAGGAAGCAGACAAACTGGCCAATCCGCACATCTGCTAGCTGCCTTGAGACATCACACAGGTCACGTAAACTACAACACATAGAAACTGTATCACCAAGATATCATATAGAGACTGTGTCTGTACCCCAAACTACCAAATACAAAACTCTCACTAAGTTATTTAGAAAAAAAATTATTGATATCAAACTTGAAAATAACAAAAAAATAAAAAATAAACAACATATAAAGGTAGGGCTTCTAAACATTAAATTGTGTTCATCCAAAACACAAATTGTAAATTTAATTATTACAGATTATAGATTAGATTTGCTCTGTTTGACTGAAACATAGCTTAAACAGGATGAATATATTAGTTTAAATTAATCTACTCCCGAAGGTTATTGTTATAAACACGAGCCTTGCCTGAAAGGTCGAGGAGGAGATGGTTTTACTCAGAGGATATAAATTCAATTATTTTGAATGTATAATGTTTAATGTGACTTAATCTCTGTCATCTTTTGTTCTTGCTACAGTATATAGACCACCAGGGCCATATTCTGATTTCCTTAGAGAATATGCTGATTTTCTTTCAGATCTACTATCTACTGTGGATAGAGCTTTAATCATTGGTGACTTCAACATTCACCTAGATAAAGAAAATTATACACTGGGATTAGCATTTATCGATATTCTCAACTCTGTTGGGGTCAGATAAAATGTGACAGGATCAACTGAACCAGATATTCCATTGCAGCACAGTAGAACTGTCTTTATTAATTTCTTTACTGTTAAAATTTAAATCATCAGAAACAAAATTGGAATTATGCAACCATCTGCAAAAGCACCTCTGAAGACAATGTTTCATATTATTCCCCAAGATCAACTTCAATCCTTTGCTGTCATAGGACAGGAGGAGCTAGGAACAGATAAAGGATGGGCAAGGAGGACTCCTCAATGTCCTTACCATGCGTTCAGACCAGAGGCGTCAAGAGCGGCAAATCGATCAGAAGTCATTCGTTTTCTATGACAGCCAGCGTCTCTCGAGAAGCGGCGGGGTGAGTGTTGGGCGGTGTAGCCGTCAGAGGAAAGTTCAAGTGCAGCCAACTTTATGGTAATGAGCTTTGACGCGGTTCGGCAGCAACCTATTGGAATATAGAAGTGCTCCGCTCTAGCAAAGTCTAGAGAACACAACCGTGTAAACTTTGGTTCCAACCAAACATTAGTTCCGAAGACAAAATGGAGGAGAAACTGATTATTGCTGTGGCGGGTTTTCCTGTAATATTTGATTTGTCCCTGTTTGCTTACAGGGATCATAGGCAGAAATTACGGGGGGGTCGGGGGGTCAGGACCCCCCTATCTGAGGGTTGTCCCCCCCTAAAATATCATTAAAATATGTGTATTGTAAATAATATAATGATATATTCTTAAAATAATTGTTTAAGAAATAAAATGATACAAATGCAAACGGGGCAACAACAAAAAAAACCTTGGTGTCCCCTTCAAAAATTGCTCTTGAGAATTGTTATGTTTATTGTCCCCCCCCAACATTTTGATGACATTTTCGTCCCTGACAGGGATATAAATAAAATTAAAAAACGATGCGTGGAAAAAGGTGTCTGAAATTGTTGGTGTGCCAGGTGATTTAATGAAGTGGATATTATGGTTTATATAATATTATATAATAATATATTAAAATATTTCTATATGCTACTTGTGATATGTCGTCAAAAAGATAACGGAAGATACCGGTCGACATGTCTGGATGTTTCGTGGTCCCTTTAAATATAGTTCACAAAACCAAGCATTCTCAACGAACGTTGCCACCTATTTCAAATACGTCAGAGTGTCCACGAATCTTCGATAGCGTTGTTGTCAGAGGAGCCAGAGTGAATTTAGATGATCTTGCCGCCTCTGGTCTGAACACACGGTTAGTGCATGTCCCAAGAAAATGTAAGACAGCAGTTATTAAACTGCTTATCTAGAATCTTGATCCTGGAGAGTTGGCAAAATATAGACCGATCTCAAATCTCTTATTTATGCCAGAAATAATAGAAAAGGTAGTATCCTCTCAACTTTGTTCATTTTTACATGTGGACAGGCATCAGCTTGGTTTAGGTCCTATTATTTGACCGCTACCACTTTGTCTGTGTAAATGAGGAATTGCCAGATCAAACGAAAGTTAAGTATGGCGTGCCACAGGGATCAGTTTTAGGGCCTCTCCTTTTCTCCTTATATGCTCCTATATATGCTTCTCCTGGGAGACATTATCAGGAACCGTGGAATTCGTTTTCACTGTTATGCTGCCGATACCCAACTTTATATTTCCTTATCAATGATATCAAAGATTGGATGGCTAAAAATGTCCTACTCAATTCCGATAAAACAGAGGTACTAATTATTGGATCAAAACCTCTAAAAAAATTTAAAAAAGACACTAAAATATATAACCACATTTCCAATGTTTGTAGAACAACATTCTGCATCTCAGAAATATTGCTAATATACGACACATGCTCTTTGTTTCTAATGCCAAAAAAACGAATTAATGTGTTCATGACCTCAAGACTAGATTATTGTAATGCATTACAGGGAGGATGTCCTGCAGGTTCCATAAATAAACTTCATTTAGTTCAAAGTTTAGCAGCTAAAGTGCCGACCAATAAATAAGATAATATCTGCCCAATATTAGCATTGCTACATGGGCTACCTGTTAAATGTCATATTCATTTAGAAATATTTTAACTAACTTACAAATCGTTGAATGGTCTAGCTTCGCACGTTTCCATCATGTTCAATAAGATCGCAAAATTCTGGCCTGTTAATAATACTTAGAATATCAAAATCCACAAAAGGAGGTAGATCCCTTTCCTATTTAGCTTCTAAACTATGGAATAGTCTTCCGAAGATGGTTCGGGACTTAGACACACTCTCTCAGTTTAATTCTAGACTAAAGACTCATCTTTTCAACCAGGCATAAACCTAATTTATCTATCAACTCATAGTTATGCTGCATTAGTTAGGTCTTCTGAAACCGAAAACACATCTCATATTCAATAATCCTGTTTTAAAGTGAATTGCATCTACGCTAATAATTATACTATTTGTTTCCCTGTCTTAACATCGGAATACAATCCTGAGGTTACCAGAGTCTGCGAGATCCAGCTCTGGTCTTGCATGATGTCTGACTCCCACTACTACGTGTTGCTGAGAGATGACAAATAACTACAGCCTGTGCCAGCCAGATATCACGTCAGTCTACTACGATGGACTTCACAGAGGATGAACTGATGTCAGCACCAACCGACAGACATGGGATACTTCACTGGACACTTGCCTGAAACTTGGACTTAAAATGGACTCCTGGAAATGAATCCACCACAAGCTTACAGTCGAACTGCAGTGCACCTTACTGACCACTGCCTGCATCACCTTGGTCAAAGGATGGACTACACTTTTAAAATGTAATATGTAGGTCATAAATTTATTTCAGCTGTCATTAGCCAAATAACATTAGACAATGCATCTGTTTGCACTTCCAGAGTTAATTTAGAATGTGAAATTCTAAGACTTTAGTCATTAATATTACAGTTAATACAATATATTTTCGTCCCCTAACACTTACTTAGTTTACTAATTTTAAATTTTGACTTACATAAATAACTAATAGTAGCATCTTGCTGTTTAGCCAGTGGGGAACTGCCCCCACAGTGAGCCTGGTTTCCCCAAGGTTATTTTCCAACATCTTATGGGGTTTTGTGTTCCTTTCCACAGTCGCCTTAAGCTTGCTCATTGGTGGGGGGTGTCTAAATATAAATTAATGAAGTATTTTCTATTATTTATTTTAAGGCACAATTTACATCGTCTTTTAACCACACTATTATGACTCGAAGACGTTGGTATATTACAGGTTTGCTTTTGAAGCATAATTTTCTGTAAAGCTGCTTTGAAATCATGTGTGTTGTGAAAAGCGCTATACAAATAAAAATGACTTGAAAATGACTTGATAATAATTGTATAACACTAATGAGAATCGAATGAGAATAATGGGAATTACATAAAAACTCAAATGCAAAATGTCCAGACGCAGAACTGTAATGAGAAAATGTAGGGAAACTGTGCCATAAAAATAACGTCACAATGCAAGTTGTAAGTATTTCTACAAATTGGCATAATTTTCATTATGCAAAATATTATTGCTTAGTTTTGGGGTGTTTTTTTCTCTGGAAAGACCCTCACTGCGTCCAAATATCCATACTTTTCTACTATATGGTATGCCAAAAACAGTAGGAGTACAATGGAGTAGTATGTCCGAATCCACAGTATTCATGAAGCAGTAAGCGAGAAATACCGGGATGGCCTACTATTTCCGCTGAGATTTTTAAGTGCAGATTGGCTGGACACTTAACCATAATCCCCAGGAGCTGAAGAGACGTCAAGTTCAAAACACTGGATTTAAAGAGACAAAAACAGCAGACAGCTCTTCACTACTGTAAGTGCTATATACCAAGATAATTGAACCTTGAGCTTAAAATGGTGCATCATATATTCGGGTCAAGAGACGATGTCAACGTCCCCAGATAAAGTATGTCCGAAATCTAGTCATATTAATTGCATGCATACCTTAAATAGCGTACTCTTTTGCAGGCTGATAAATGCGTCCTTCATCAAATACAGTACATTCTGTGGCAGTACGCGGTTTCTGACACAGCATTGAACATGAGTTTAATTTAAACTTAAAATCCTGTCAGAGAGATCAGTGATGATGCTGGACTCTGATTGGCCCCTGAGGACTCCTGCTGATTATGCAATCCAATCGGATTTCTATTATAGCCAAGTGGACGTGATCGATGAGGCACTCATTGTGATGTCATCGACCCCACAACATGCTAATGTGATTAGCTTCACTGGCATCACTTTCAGTGCTGTCAGACATGATACTGTCTTTCCATCTTTCTCTGTTTTGCTTTGTTTATACAGTAAGTGACTGCATTTCAATTTACTCAAGGGCTTTATTTTCACTTATAGCTTTGTTTTATTTGCACATATTGTCTAAGCATCAGACTTTCGTGATCTGGCATACATTCTGGGGACTGTACAGCCTCACAGACACCTGAATTGGCTCTATAAAATGCACAAAGTGTGCTCGACTACTCCGCACATCTGGATAGAAGTATGTTTAAAATGCTCTTCTCCATCATTTGATGAATTACTGCTGCCATGATCAATATGAAATGTACATATGAAATGCTTTCCATGGGTGTTAACTGTGAGACGTAAATTGTGCCAGGAAAATTGTGTCAAATTTTGTGAATATAGCGCAGTGAATAATAAGTAACTTGCATAGGAATGAAGCATGTTTGCACAAAATATAATTGAAATATATTCATTTATTTCAGTGCATTAGCACTTGGTTACAATACAATAAATACAATACAACTTTATTGTGAACCGTAGTTGAAATGTGTCTTTGTGTCACGATTCCCTTGTTGTCTGCCCCGTGTTTCACTAGTCATTGTCACAAACTACACTTCCCATAGTTCCCTGCCCTCATCACAGCCAGCACTCAGTTATTGTTCTCACCTGTATGTTGTTTAGTACTCATCACCCCTGTGTATTTAAACCCTGTTGTTTCTCCATTCCTTGTCGATCGTTGTTTGTGGATGTCCGATGTAGATGCCTTGCCCTGTTCTCCCTGTTCGTGGTCCCTTGATGTTTTCATGTTTTCGTTTCATTTTTCCTCTCGTAGTTGTTTCCTTTGTTCCTGTCTTGTTTATTTTCATTTTGTTCAATAAAGAACCCACGTGTAGATCCCCACTCCTCGTCTGCCTCACCTACTTACGTAACACTTTGACCACACCCGCAACATTTACAACAAAGATGAAAAAAATACAATATAATTAGTTAAACATGGGGTTGCGGTTGGTTCAAGAATAAGATGTTTTGCATTGACATATCATGTGTAAAAATGTCACAGTGGTTTTCATGTCTTTTTCTCTCAAAAACCTTCAATATAGTAATTCTTCTACAAGTGTTCTGCAATAAATCTGTTTCACTCCCTATTTCTTTCTTTCTCTCTCTCTGGATCTCTCTATTCTGATGTCATATGCAGTGGAGCCATGTTACCCACAGAACTCAGTTCCCACAGCGAAGGAAAACTAAAGAAGCCACATTTTTACTGTATGCTGAATCCAATTTAGCATGACTGAAGCCTCTCATTCATTTGAGGTTTAAAATATTTCATTCCATCTCTAGCCATTCCTCATGTGGTACTTGGCCATGACATTTGTTTGTTTAGAAAAATGAGGGGAGGAGTGGAGTGCCGGGGATCTTAACCTATGGATTGTACCTTGTTTTGTGTTAAATATTTTTTTCATTACTTACTCACACGCTTTATAGATATCATAGATGTCAAAGTGGCCATAGGGTTCTTGCATGTCATAAGCGAACTTTAAATGGCAGCTTGTTCTGTTCCTCACATGAAGCTATTGTATGGCTTCAGAGGACTTGAAATTTAATCGTAAGTCATACAGTATGGAATATTTTTGACATATTGGCTTTGAATGACATGAGGGTAAGAAAATAAATGGACAGAATTATAATTTTAATGTTATCTAAACGTCATTCAAAGACTCCGAGGTTGACAGCAACACTATAACACTATAATAAGAAGGTGTTTCATAATGTTTTGCTTCCCAACTCGCCTCAGAAGAGACTTTACAGACCTATCATTCACAAATGCCATCTTCTTCCTTCTCTCACTTTAAAAGCATTTTTGGCTGTGGCTTTTTTGTGTGGAACTCACGGTGGGCCACACAAGATGTCTTCTCCCACGGAGGAAAAGAAACAAGTGGTTCAGGCAGCCATCAAATATTTTCTTTTCTCCTAATTCCCCTGGACTAGAGTGCTGTGGCTGTGAGAGATGGTTGTGTGTTTGTGTGGGGTTTTGCAGGTGAAATGTTCATGGATTTGACAATGGAAGTGTTGTTATGGCCGGATGAAGAGTTTAGAGTTAGTTTGAGAGAACTGGATGGCTGAACCTGTGTTGAAAACTGGAGAGATACAGTCTACATATATAATATATACAGTATTTATGTGGATAAAATATATGGATTTTAGTGTGATAAAATTAAGAATTTACCATCTTTATGGCATTTTCCAGATAACAGGGTTTACCAGTGTTACGTCATCATGATAATATTGGAAATAACTTCAACACAGATAAGGTTATTAATAGATTGTATTACGCTAAAATCATGTTAACACATATGATGTTTACGTCTTGAGGCTATACTTTTGAAACAGTGTGTATTTTAACGTTTATGGACTGGCCCCATTCACTTCCATTGTAAGTGCCTCATTCTGCAATATTAGCCCCCCTTTGGATAAAAGTAATTTATTGTGGGTTAATTCATATTATTCTGCAAATTCTGTAAATTAATCTTAATATTCCTTTAATCAGCAAGACTTCCTTGGTCTATGCTTGTCGACTTCCTAGAACTGCCGGCCAGAAATCAACCAGCTTTACCAGCAGCAAACTTGCACTAAAGTTTGCTAGTGAAGCAGCTGGTCTTTTCAAAAGGGGGATGAGGTGGTTTTGCATCGACACTTGCAAAGTTTCTTTCATATTCGATACTAGCATGTGCTAAGTCAAAAGTGCATATTTACAAGTATTTCTCTTGTGTTAGTGCATGAAAATAATCCTTCACACAATCACTCTTTCTCTCTCGATATTCTTGAGTCTTTCTTTTTATTGCTCATCTGTAATCCTCTCTCTTGGCGGCTACGCTCCTGAACTCTCACTAAAACCTGCTATTTGAGTTCCATTAGTCTGTAGTAAAAGTATGCACTCTACACATTCACTGTAGAAACCATGAGGACCAGAAACCAGAAGCTTTCCATGACTAAATCAGTGAATCTTCACAGGCCAGCTGAACTATCTTGTGCTATAAGATCATTTTGTGAACTTGAGACTTTCAAAATGAGCAACAGCTTTGGAAACAGCAAGATCTTTGGGATCTTAATCCACACAGCTGGTCTTTTCAACACTTTTAAATCATTTGAATCAGTTATAATAGCGCAATTGTGCGTCACCTATTGCATTTAAAGACCTCTCCGCCAAGGTCTTTGTTCACCGAGTTTCCTCATGCTAAATTGACTGTCTAAAGTCTGGCTTGAATAGCATTTTAATGGAAATCATTGTGCCAGATTATACAAAAACCTGACCTTTAAAAACAGATTTTACAAAGGTTCCTTTGAACTGTTGTTTTGTTAAAATAAATCCAAAAAGATAAAAGTGAAGATAAAGATGATGTGCATCATTTCTGCGCCACTAGTATCACCAAACAGAATTGCAAATAATGTTGTTTTAAAACAGGTTTCCCCATACACTCCCTTGTGTCTATTGGTTGGACAAACAGATAGTTCCTCCCCAAACTCATGCCATTGGTTGAGCCAATGTTGCTGTATTGGGCTGGTCAGAATACTCCAACATAGTCTCAAGACAACTCTATTTAACATATTAAATTTAAAACTATTCAAGTTTTTAAATACTGTACGACTTGGCTTGCTCGAAAAGGTGTGACTTTTAGACCAACCATTCAACAAACACAATTTCAAATCAATACAATTGTAACGATGTTGCTGGCACTGGCAATGAAAAAGATGATGATGATGATGATGATGATGAAGTAAAGATGAACCCATGAACATTTACATAGTGATATCCAAAACATGGCGGAGGCGTGAGAGACTTCAAGGATGACACCTGGGATATTGGTACCCAGAGAGTTGCCAAAGACTCAAAGGACCAGGGTGGAGCCGGAGGCAGGGAGGACCAAGGCGGCACTGGATGCTCGGAGGAGCAAGGTGGAGCTGGTGGATCAGAAGACTGAGGAGGAGCCGGTGGGGCTGAGGACCAAGGTGGAGCCGTTGGGATGGAGGTCCCTGGTGGAGCTGATGGATCTGAGGGATGAGGCGCAGCCAGAGGATCAGATAGCCAAGGTAGAGCCAAGTGACCGACAGACCAAGGATGAGCTGGAGGGACAAGGGACCCTGGTAAAGCCAATAGGCTGAAGGACCGCAGTGGAGCTGAGGGAACGTAGAGCCGAGATGATGTTGAGTGATCGACAGGCCAAGGTGGAGTCAGTGGAGGGTCAAAAGCTCCCCTTTCCTGATCATGAGGAAGTGCCCATAGTGTGGGTACAAGGGTGGGAACATCTCCAGGTCCAACTGCTCAGATGTGGCCATGACATGGCGTGGAGCAGGCTGAGGCATTGCTGTGACATGGCATGGAGCAGGCTGAGGCGTTGCTGTGACATGGCAAGGAGCAGGTTAGGTGTTGCTGTGACATGGCAAGGAGCAGGTTAGGCGTTGCTGTGATATGGCATGGATCAGAATGAGGCGTTGCTGTGACATGGCAAGGAGCAGGTTAGGTGTTGCTGTGACATGGCAAGGAGCAGGTTAGGTGTTGCTGTGACATGGCAAGGAGCAGGCTGAGGCGTTGCTGTGACATGGTATGGAGCATGTTGAGGCATTGCTGTGACATGGCATGGAGCTGACTCAAGATCCGGAGCAAAATATAGCGCCGCTAGCTCAGCGACCATGACGTGGAACTCAGGCTCGGTGGCCATGACTTGAAACTCAGGCTCGCCGGCAATGACGTGGAACTCAGGCTCGGTAGCCATGATGTGGAACTCAGGCTCGGCGGCCATGACGTGACTTAAACCTGCCCGGAAAATGTCCTTGAGGGCTATTTCATTAAAGTCCATCCGGCAGGCCAGAGAGCAGAATTCCTCCACATAATCCTATAGCGGACAACTCCCCCGACGTAGGCGTAGGAGTCAGACCACTGGGTTCATATTGTGTAGGTCAGGTATTCTGTAACAATGTTGCTGGCACTGGCAATGACAAAGACGATGACGTTAAAGTAAAAATGAACCCAACTGCAGTTTATTTGCATAGTGATATCCAAAACGTGAATCCAAACCATAACAAACATAACCGACTTGACATTGACTTGACTTGACTTGAATACGCTACACAAACACAATACCTGACAAAGGTCAATGGTAAACACGAGGGCTTAAATACATGGACAATGGGTAAAACAATTACGAGGGAACCAATGAACAGACAGAACTGATAACAAGATAATCAAACAATAAACCAATGAAAACAAGACACATGAACCTGGAGTGAAACATGAAATCACATGACATGAAACAGGAACCAAACTTTTCGAAATAAAAGACATGAAAAATATGAATCAACAAAATACACATGACAAGAATACAGGCATTTAATATTAGAAAGGCATATTAACCTTGTGTCTAACACTTTTTTTTTTAAGAAAGTATACATCTGTGAACAAATTTGGTTACTTATTTCTGCAATACAAATGATTGATGTATGTCAAGAACCTGTAATATTCTTCACAATTGTCTTGTTCAAACCCTGATGTTTTTGTATGAGCCAGCTCTTTTTTTTTTGCCATCTCATACTAGTTCTTATGAGACCAGGTTGGATTCTTTTACAGGGAAATCAACTTATAAATGGCTTACTTATAGTTGTCTCAGCATATTAAACTAGGATACGAGAAAATATTTTAAACATTGAAAAAATCACACACTTCACCTTTAAAAAGTAGTTATTTCTTGCAAAGTTATGAGCAAGAACGCATACCCATAACATTTCTGCTTGGGGTGCAGGCAAATAAGGTAAAATCAGATTCTAATTGAACCAAACCTCACAATTTATTTTTTAAAGGTCTAGGCAGATGTTGGTGACGGCCATTCGAATGTGGGAGGCTCTCCAAATTATAAGTGCCCTTGTTAAATTGGCCCATTTTCATATGAAGGTGGTAGAGGTAATTGTAGCCAGATTCGGCCATCGGTTACCTTGACTCAACCTGTCACAGTTTAGTCTGGGAGCTTTGCACTGTTGCCCAGTCACTGCCTCTGCCACAAGGATAGTGGGATGAAAACTCTGGTTGGGGTCATGGAGCGGATCCGTTACCCTCTGTGTTGCCAGACAAGAAGCACCCAGCCTGCCAAGTCGCATTTTTCCCGCTTCAAAGTGACGAGTGAGAGAGAGATTTGTTTTTATTTTCACAATATGGATCAGCAAAAATAATCTGAAAATATGTCCATTTAATAAATATATTGTAATCTTATGGAAAAGCATCACCATCTTTTTCAATATCTGTTGATTAAAAAGACAGGCTGATCTCTTAATACCTTGCTCTCTTAAACTCTTTAATCTTTTATGAAAACGACCTAAAAATTATTTAATGGTATTTTTTTTATGGCCTGCATGTAAATATATTGATTCGCATTCATAAAACTGGTCAATTATATGCCAAGGACCAAAAGGGGTTGCATCTCATAAAACATGTATTGGTCACATTTCACGCTAAAATCAAAAGCAAAACAAAATATGAATTTTAGGACTGTTTATGGGACCATTTAGATTGTTTGCATTCTTTTCATGACAATTAAAGTAAGTGTGCCCCCGACCCCCGCCCCCCTTTTATTTGCATTAATGCATCCTGACATTTTAATTGAGTTCATATAAGATCATTCAAATTTTTCTCGATGCTGACTCTCATTAGATTCTCACTACTGTAATACAGTCCTTTTTAATGTTTCTGTGAGATTCTCCTCTTCCAAAGACAGTGCATGTGTGTATGTGTACTTACTTACTTAGATATAGTTTGGGGACACATTTCTTGTGGCTAAATAGGACAAATCCTCACTTTGTGGACATTTTGGGATGTCCTCACTTGGAAAAATGATCCATACATAAATAAAACAATGCTTTTTACAATTTTAACAATGCAAGACTTCAGACTGTTTTTCTGTTAGGGGTAGGTTTAAGGTGTGGGTTAGCTTAAGTTTATAGAATTATAGTTAGCATTATATAAAACAATAAACATTTATGGTATGTCCCCATTTAGATTGCTGAGCAGACGTTTGTGTGTGTGTGTGTGTGTGTGTGTGTGTGTGTGTGTGTGTGTGTGTGAGCGTGTATTTATCACTTTGTGGGGACCAAATGTCCCCATAAGGATAGTAAAACCCGAAATGTTTGACCTTGTGGGGACATTTTGTCGGTCCCCATGAGGAAAACAGCTTATAAATCATACTAAATTATGTTTTTTGAAAATGTAAAAATGCAGAAAGTTTTCTTTGAGGGTTAGGTTTAGGGGTAGGGTTAGGTTTAGGGGATAGAATATAAAGTTTGTACAGTATAAAAACCATTATGTCTATGGAAAGTCCCCATAAAACATGGAAACACAACATGTGTGTGTGTGTGTGTGTGTGTGTGTGTGTGTGTGTGTGTGTGTGTGTGTGTGTCGCAATGAGGGCACCAGGGAAAGTGTATGGTTTAAAACAATGAAATCATTTTGCTTGGTTTCACCGAAGCATTTCAGATGCAGTTTGTTCACTCCTCTCTCCTCTTTAAAAACACACAAATTGAGTAAGAGACACAGGAACACTGTCAATATCTTGCTTGTTTGGAAAAGCAAGAGGCAGAGAAAACCAGAGAAAAATGAGTTGACAGAATTCATGTGACTGTAAGCAGAAGGTTTGGACTAATCTGTGCTCTGCCAGACAGACAAGCACACATACACAAACAATGCAAAACAAAGCCATTGGCTGCCAGCACATGCTCCCCTGTCCAATCACAGCATGTTTTGATCTGAATTACAATACACATGCTGTATCTGTGTAATCTGGGCTTGTCCAATAGGATTTCCCCATTCTCTGTTATTTTTGATTCGACTTGGTTGTGTTATGTCTGTATGAGCACCTGTGTTTTAAAATGCATTTTGTGTTTTGTGATGCTTTATTAGAAGATTAAGGTGTTACAGTGTTGATTGTGCTGTTTTAGTCACAGATGTCTCTTTCGTTTGATTCTCTTAAACAGCAGTGAGATTCAGTGGAGGCTTTTTGGCAGATTTTGACCCAATTAGAGATCTCAACCATGTCTCAAAATGTGCTCAGTGTTGCCAAGATATCAATGTTTGCAATCAAAAGTCAGAGATTTCAATATGAACTTCTATATATATTTCTAGAAAGATTAATGTGAAATCATGAGGTTATTTTTTCTATGATGCTCGGAACTTCAAGAAATGTCTCTATTTGCTCTCCATGTAACCTCATCTTGAAGATAGCCGTCTAGGAGAAACAACGAAGATGTTATAAAGATCCCATTTGCGATTTTTCTTTCCTAAGCATGATGGTAAATGGTCTGCACTTATATAGCACCTTATTTAACCTTAGCGGTTACCACAGATTCACACTCATACACCAATGGCAGCAGAGCTGCCATGCAAGGTGCTAGCCTGCCATTGGGAGCAACTTGGGGTTCAGTGTTTTTCCCAAGGACACTTCGGCATGTGGAGTCATGTGGGCCGAACAGCCAACCCTGTGATTAGTGGCCAACCCGCTCTACCACCTGAGCCACAGCCGCCCGAATAAAAACACAGATCCGTATTATGCACGTTGGTCGGCGCCATCGTGTAAATGTCATCCAATGATGCTTCTCACTGAGGTCAGGGTTGATCGATCTACCCCGACTTCACAAAAAATTACATTTTTACTTATCTGCTCCTAGATACAAACCAGGCCTGTGGGGTCAATTAGTTTCCAAGCTTACAGTATTTTAACTGAGCATTGTTAGATCTGTTTAAAGCATACTCTCTTAGACACACTCATGTATAACACATTTTACACTCCATGCTAATCTGGCTTTAATCAAGTTCAGTAGTTAGGGGTGAAATACATTAGTCATTTTGCCAAGTCCATCTATGACGGGTGTCAAACATGCAAAATTTTATGTGAAATCTCAGCTTGTGTTTAAAGGGATAGTTCACCCAAAAATTTTAATTCTCTCATTATTTACTCATCCTCATGCCATCCCATATGTGTATGACTTTCTTTCTTCTGCAGAACACAAATATATATTTTTGGTTGAATATCTCAACTCTGTAGGCACATTTAATGCAAGTGAAAGGTGACCAGAACTTTGAAGGTCCAAAAAGCATATAAAAGAAGCATAACATTTATCCAAACGACTCCAGTGGTTTAATCCATGTCTTCTGAAGCGATATGATAAGTGTGGGTCAGCAACAGATTCATATTTAAGTCCTTTTTTATATAAATCTCCACATTTTTTGGGGCAATTTGCATACTGGGCAGGGAGGAGAATTTACAGTAAAAAAAAGACTAATACATTTATCTGTTTCTCACCCACACCTATCTCATTGCTTTTGAAGTCATGGATTTTAACAACTGGATTCGTATGGATTACTTTTACGCTGCATTTATGTGCTTTTTAGAGCTTAAATATTTTAGCCATCATTCACTTGCATTGTGAGGACCAACAGAGCTGAGATATTCTTCTCAAACTTTAGAATTTTTCTAGAATTTGTGTTCAGCCGAAGAAAGAATGTCATACACATCTGGGATGGCTTGAGGGTGAGTAAATGAGAACATTTTCAGTTTGGGGTGAACTATCCCTTTAAGTAATTTTCCTTAGTCAACATTGAATCAAAATGTACCCAATTTAATTTCTTGCACATTATTCCAATGAGAAACAAAAAATGTCTTCATAACTTTTCATCACACTGATGATAACTTACTCCTATTTCAATTATTCTGTCACAATTTACTCATCCTCATGTCGTTCCAAACTCATATGACACAAAAGATTTTTTATTGAATATCACAGCCCGTCTTTTCAGTACAATTGCAGTTGATAGTGAATGACTTCAAAGCTTATCAAAGGACCCAAATGTATCATTAAAGTAGTCCATGTGACTAATATTCCAAATCTTCTAAAGGTTTTGGTGAGAAACAACATGAAATGCAGGTCCTTTTCACCTGAAATCTTGACATCCTCATTACAACTTTGCTTAGCGGTAAAAACAACTTATTAAGTTCTTGCGTAAACACGTGCGCCACTTTAAACAAGCTTTCCTCGTGCACTCATGAACATGCAATGGAGGTCAAGATTTTCACTGAAAATGAATTAAATTTCAGATTTATTTTGTGCAAGAAAATCATACAGGTCTGGAATGGCATGTTGGATAATTAAATGATAAACAATCTCAATTGAAGGACAAACTACTGCATCCCTATAAGTGTCCCCTTAAATATTTTTCCTCTTTGAATGTCCTGTTTCACTCAGAAAAGTCATATTACGCAAGAAAAATAGGTTGTGAAAGTCCTTTTGGATCATGTTTCACAGTCAATAAGTTATTGACTATATTTATATTTAGAAGTTACTGAACTAACATACAGCTAATATATGCCAAAGCTTAATCCAGGTTTGATTAATTAGTATGACATATTTCACATGACTTCACACAATGTAGTTATTATATATTCTTTTTTTTTATTCTTCTTCTTCCTTTGCCCTGAAGCTGGCCCTATACAAGATTCCTTGGCAGATTATAACAAAAGAAACTGATATAAGAGGTAAATATGTGTGTTTCAGTACGTTTACTGTAATGTTGCACCATTTCTGGAAAGTTCTCTCACCTGTAGGTGTGCATACTGCAGTATTGTTAGTCTTTCTGTTGGGTCCTTGGTATGTAAATCCTTTTTTCAATGCCACATATTTTCCATGATAATTCCTCCAGCTCAGCTCTTGCCTTAAGCCTCAGGGCTACACAGAAAGAACTTTGAGAGGGTCTCAAGCTGGGCAGGTGCGTGTTTTTGGTTTTATTTAACATTATTCACTGTATTTAGCGTCTGAATGATTCCCCAGATTGGCTCCTATAGGTTGCATTTGTAGGACCAAGTGGGAGACATTTCTTTTTCTGTTTTTGCAAATGAGTGCTTTCCAGTGGAAATCGTGCATTGTAGGAGTACTAAGTCACCAACACTGACAAGTACCATGGTATTACCTTGAGTTTTTGGACTTGGTTCCATGGTAATACCCCGATTAAGTTTTTAATTGTACTCAAATTTTATATTTGTTTTATTTTAATATGTACCACAGTAATACCATTGTTTTTAGTCATATAAAACCTTAAAAGTAAAATGTTCACACCATGCATATGAAATAGGAAATCATTCAGAACAATGATATGTACAGTATGATATATTAGGACTATAGTATAACTTTCTGATACATGATATATCTTTATTAGAAGGGAATAAAAGAAAATTGTAAGGAGAAAGAACTTTTTTTTTCACACTTTAGTCATCAAGACATAAAAGAATCTCAAACATTGTGAGCCAGAAAGTAAAAAAGAAACCAGGTCTCTTTGCATTCACACTCTCTCTAGACATCAACGTGAACTTGGACTCTATTTGGTCCACTTTAGTCATTCCACTTTCTATTCACACTTCTTTGTTTTTTAGAATAAAGCGAATTTGAAAATAAATTGAATTAGGAGTGGTTTGCGTTCACAATACACGTTATGAGCGAACTGCATTGTGGACTTTAGGTGGCTCTTGGGATGGCCATTTAGTTTGCTGTAGATGGGTTTGAATATATTTGGAGCAGAACATTTTTTGTGTTAAATGAACCAAGTATGAAAACTCCCTGAAAACCCAGACTGATCAAACTGTGAATTCAGCAACAGTAGGTTGAAATTTTTTCAGCTGAAACTGGCCTGTGTTTAACGAAATTCGAAAATCACAGATTTGGCCAATGACGGGCAGTGTTGTTGGAGGTTTGGGCATGTTTGAGTTCCAGTTTCCTGTGGCACCAAAAGTAAGTTGTATTTTTTGGTTATAAATGATGTAGTACAGTCTGTGGTAATGCATATTTTATTGTCTAACCCCTAACCCAAACCTCAACCCTAAACGTAACCATCAAGTGAGTAAAAATAACATTTTAGGAGGAAAAATGCAACCTCTGAAACATGCTAACCATTTGTAAGGGGGTTAAGATGGGCAAGGAGGAGGCGAAAACCGGCTTGTCAATATAAATCATAATTTAATTAAACTCCAACCAAAAGCACAAACATAAACACACACATGACGGACATGCCCGTAATTCTCTCTCTCTCGAACCGGCCGCCTTTATCCCTCGCGCGCCCCATCAGGCCGATCAGGGACCGGGCGTGCGCATTCCAGCCCGGCCCCGCCCCCCTCCGCTCCACACCATTGTTTGTGATTACTTTGATTACTTCCTGGTTTCCATGGGACCAGAACTGCTCTATCAGTAGTGTTGTTTGTCAGTAATTCGACTGAATGGGATTGATTTCAGAGTACATGAACGTTCGGAAGCAACATGTTGATTTCCCTCGTTGAAACCCCCTCAAATTTTGGCCTTAATACTTAAGGAGATCCATGGAAGCTTCTTAGAAACATTTGCATGGTAACAGCTGACCCTGTGTATATATAAAACCCCAGACGACTGCAGTTTGAGTGGACTGAAGAGTGTTTAGAACTAAACCAAGCAAAAGATGAGGCAACCCATAATAACATGGGCAAGATTTAACATTGCCCTGTTAGTTCATTGCTTAACCTTTTATGGTAAACAGAAAGAGTCACTATGGCTTCCCTCTGTGTTAGCATAAAATAAAACACGTAACAAACACCCGCTGATGTCGACAAGTGGCACACTAAACAAGATTGATGAGATGGGTCAGTGTGCTTACATAAATACTTACAGTACCAGCATTTCTGTCCTGGCATGTGCCACAAGTCTTTCTTTTATTTAAAGTGGTAGTTCACCTACAAATGAAGATTCTGTTCATTTAGTTAATTTACTCGCCTTCATGTTGCTTCAAACCTGTATGACTTACTTTGATGATAGTCTGACTTTCCTTGGACTGACTGAGGTTAACACTGTCTCCATTTGTGTTCCTTTGAAGAAAGAAAGTCATGCAGATTTGTAAAACTAGGGTGAGTAAATGATGACAGAATTTCTATTTCTTTGGTGAAATATCCCTTAAAGACCTCCCTTATGTGACCTCTCAGGTGTATGGCTACTCTTCTTCTCGAAAAAATGGCATTCTCTCCCTTTTGTTAAATTCGAGACAGCTATTCATGGCCGGTTCTTAATGGAACATTCTGGAAGGAATTTGAGTATGTACAGAGGCTTTGTCCAAGATTCTGCCCAACTGAATAACTACAGGGAATGAAACAAAGTGGGCGAGATGGAGACAGCGAGAGAGAGGGAAGAGGGTTATCTATATAAGGTAAAAAGGACTGGTCTGGATTGGAGATAAAAGTAGAGAAAAATCAAACACAAACACACGTAAACTATCTAGGCTTTGCTTTGAGGAGAGGATAGACGAGACTTTTAACTTGTCTCCTGATTGGTTCCTGTGAAATCTGGTTAGCCAATGTAATCAGAGGTCTGCCTTACATCTCCTCTGTAAGATAACAACAATTGTCTCCGTATTTTTCCTGGGAGTCAGATGAGTCTCTTCACCTCCTCAGTCAATGAGAAGTGTTTCCCTGATGCATTCAGTACATTTTTAAACAAAGATAATCAATTAACTCTTGAACTGCACCAAATTGCTTTTGGCATTTCTGTTGAAAATAATACTATCTTGTTAAAATGTTGTACTGTATATTGTGGAGTGTTGGTGGCGTAGTGGGCTAAAGCACTAAACTGTTAAGCAGAAGGTTGCTGGTTCGATCCCCATTGGAGTTAAGTGCCTCGATGTCCTTGAGCGAGGCACTTAACTCCAGGTTGCTCCAGGGGGATTGTCCCTGTAATAAAGGCTCTGTAAGTCGCTTTGGATAAAAGCGTCTGCCAAATATATATATATATATATATTTATTTTTGTATGTTGGCTTCTTGATGTTTTTGTTTTTTAGGCTGTTAAAGCTGGCATGTTGTTGCTCTGTAAGAGTTTAGGACTTTTTAACTTGGTCAGCATGTGTGATGTCTACAGAGACACAGGGATGTAGAAATGATTTGGTCTCCCAGGACCCTCTGCGCTAGTGTGTGGCCCATGGTGTGACAAATGATGTTATGTTTACTGTGAAAGAAATGTGATTTGCTGTGTATAGAGAGAAGACTTTGTTCGACACTCCTGCTGTTAAGAACCCCAATTCAGGGAGGCACACAAGCTCGTAGACTTTATAAACAAAAGAACTTGGATTCCTGAAATGGAAATCACCTTTTAGGAAACTCTAGACTTATAGGTGATTGTGTAATTCTTTGTAATTCGCAGGAGTAAATGCTGTGGCTTTGTTGTTTGAGGGGATTTCTGGCTCTGCCAGTGGTATGGGTTATCCATATCTGTTTTTCCAAACAATGGAAGATGGGACAGGGCAGAAAGTGTTTGCAGGAAAATCTATTGGGAACTATATTACAATTTTGTTCAATTCATTTGGTACCAAGATTCTCACAAAACCTGTCAACCTCTTCATATCCTGGAAGACAATATTATGGTAATGAGAATCATAATGGAAAACAATGGGAATATTAAAAGTAAATTAATGGGATACATAACAATGTTGAGCAATGGGGGTAAAATATGCTTAAATGTCCTAAAATGAATATCACATTGCAAAACCTGTTAATGGGCCTAAATGTAGGCTCTATTTTCATTCCTTCATCACCAGGAAATTTTATTGACCGGTATCGTGAGAATAACCGCACCAGTGGCACATAAATGACACTACACCTTTTAAATAATAAGACACCCTCACATTGTACTGTAATATCAGAGTGCACAAAACCTCAAATAAAAGTCATGCACAGACCTCCTTGACAAACCCCAGAATAGCCCATGGCAGCAGATGTATTTGGTTACTCTTTTCCATCCTCATATTTTAGCAATATTGAACATTAGGGCTCGCAAAACTTCCTCTTTCCCTTTTAGATGAACACGGTGCCTTTTAGCTCTTGTCCGAATGCCAATGTACGTGTAAGCACGTGTAGATCCACAAGCATCAGACTCACATACTGCTCTCTCCTTAATTCCCTCCATGTGTAACGACTGTACTTCCCCAGCTCTTCTACAGAACAAACGTCTTGTGGTTAGTTTTTACTATGATTGGGATTGTGAAGTATTGTAGTAAAGAGGGGCGTTTAATTGAAAGCAGCTTGCGAATGTATTTCCTCATCCAAAACTGTCACCCAATATCTTTGAGTTCAGAGTTTAATATCGAAACTCGGGTGAGTTCTTACCTCATTAAAGGCGGGGGAGGCAGGTGTTCTTTTTAAAGGAGTCCTCTGGGACATCATTCAAAAACGTTGCTCAAGGTAAAAAAGCCGATACTCAAGGTCACGTACAGCTAAAAGCCCCTAAACATACGGAAACACTGGTAATGTTTATTTGAATGTATATGCTCAAACACACATGTTTTTAGGCATGCAATGAAATGGGTTTTTCTGAAACAATTCCGGTAAAGCAACCACACGTGATTCTCGAGTTCGCAACACACCCTCACCCCAGGTCACTCCGGCACGTTCTGAATGAGAATCACTGTTTTGTCAGCTGTGAAAAGAGGGATGCTCATCATGGATTGATAGTTTGGAATGAGGGGGTTTGATACCATCCTTTCCACCAACGATTTACGGGCAAAGGAGTTTCTGCCTCAGAATTCCTTGAGGGAGGGTCAATCTAAGACCACAGGTCTCTATGCACAGATGTGCCAGCTCACATTCTTGCGTTTAGGAGGTTGGGAATTGGGAACTAATGAAGAGCAGAGTTAGTGGCTTGCCATGTTTTCATTGCCAAGAAGCATGTCCCACAGGTACCTCTTCGAGAACTCAACTCGTGGACCTGTCTAGATTCCAATCCTAAACTTCCTGAAAATGAGTTGCGTTTGTTTTCTGTCCAGCCCAAAGCTGATGTAAAGCTTCAGGAAATGTTCAGCACTTTATTTTTCCATAGAATCCACTCTGGGACGTTTTGAATTGGTAATGAGGCCTTGCACCCCGAAATGTATCGTTTATAGTCTAGGCTTTGGTTCAGAGCACAGGATATGTTTGAGAGAAGACCAGGAGACTTCACAGAGTGATTGAAAGATTGTTTTTTGTGTCAACTGTCAGATTTTATAGCCCTCATTTTGAGAGATGTAAATGTCGACTAGTTTTGAGGAGTGTATTAAATGTTAGCATAAACGTAGTTCTAGCGGGAAGACTCGAAGCAGTACATTGACATTTTTTTCATCGCCATTATCTAGTTAGCTCCTAGCCAATCATATATAAGCTCTTACTTTAAAAGTCTGCTTTCAACCTAAGACTTTGCTCTCTCAGTGTGCCAACACGGCAACCTCCACCTCCTCAACGCCACCAGTAGAGTCCCGTCCTACATGGGGGTAGGCTCCTCTCCCCCTGCCTCCCATCTCCGGCAAGATCTGACGGTGCAAGTAGCAATTTCATCAGACCGCCAGATTAAATTCTATGCCAAAGAGAAACATTAAATTCCTGTGTTTCATTATTATTCATTTAATATATGTCATGCCAACTAAAGTCTGAGAGTCTTTCTGATAGAACTTAAATTGAGGAGATACATGCAAACATTAGTATCGTTGTGTGGATGCTGAGGTAACGAAGATCTAGGACCTTGGCAGTTGCAAGTGTTTGATTCCCAGGACATGCACATATTTATCAAGCCCATAGCTTGAATGCACTGTAAGTCACAGTGCCTTTGAACATGACACTAATGGAGCAAGACGCTGACAAAAACACAGAGACTCAACATAATGGCCAAAGTCTTCATTGAGGCATGTGTTCGTAGATCAACATTTAAAATATAGTGAATATGGAAAGCATGTTTCCTGTATGAACCATTCCTTAGAAGTATAGTCCCTCTCAGGGCCCAAAAAATTCCTTTACAGTTAGCCTTTCTGTTCAGTGTCACAGAATCAATGCAAAGATAAGATTTCAAAAAAGTGTAGTGTTGCCAAGTATGAGGGTAATTCCTCTGAATTTTGGAATTGAGAAATCCACTGCTCTTGCTATGTTCACTGTCACGGTGGTCTAGTGTGATGCTGGCTCCACGTGTGGCCGAGTTAACTGACTCATGCCAGTCCTCTTAGCTTATCTCTGCGATAAAAAGAAAATAGAAGGGAAGATATTTTGCATTGGGCCACTTCCAAATAAACGAAGACTCCGTATTTTCACAATTTTCCCTTGAAAAGACTGAAAAGCATGGAGTAGTTTAGAGGATGAGTTGTCATGTTTGATATGACTCTACGAGTCAGGTGTTCAGAAGGGTAGTCCTAGCAGATGAATATGGCTAAAATCGAAATTTCATCACTTTGCGAAGGTTCTGCAAGCATTTGTATGGCACTTACTAGAACCCTTAAAATCCATTTGTCTATAAAATGAAACTAACTTGAATTGGTAATAAATGTTTTGGTGTCAACTAAGGCTCAGTCACATTTTCCTTTGTACAGCGTATTTTCCACGGACGAAAGTCATCTCAGTGGGAATCTGCACAATCAGGAATTTCACCTGATTTGCCTGATGGACTAAGTGAATTTTGTAAAGGGGCTCAAGATGGTGAGCATTGACACACAAATTCACAGCTTTGGCCAAAGGAAATTGCTTGGTTTGACAATGACGTCTGTATGGGCAGGGCTTTCTACAGTACATTGAATATTCAAAATGGATGAGGAAATTATTTTTGGTGGTGAGCTTCTTTATAACTGTACAAAGTGCAGTATAAAAAAAAGAGGCTGATTTGCAAGTAGTTTTTGCGTGTTTCACACTTACTTTACATCTGCCTATTATGCCTTTGCCTGCACAATTTCGCTGTGCAGTGGGAAATGTGACAGAGATTTTACTTCTTTTTTTTTATGCATTGTCCAGAACTGTTTGACAGAAGTGCAGATATGTTTAGAAACTTGTGGAAGACACAGTGGACAACAAAATAAAGACAATTTCAGCAATGTTGCACCAGCCGTTACAGCATATGTTGATTGTGTGGAGAAAATCTTCCATAACATATAAAGCAACAAAGTGACATGCATACTTGTGGAATTTCAGTGTGCACATTCCCGCACATCTACAGAAAACTCTAAAAGACAACAGTAGCATTCCAAACAACACCCATTTGTTGGTTGCTTCTAGCTGTTTCTGTTGCCTGGCTTACAGGCGGAATTATTCTGGTTGACTTTCCGCCCTGTGGCTTAGAAATAACACCGTGGGAATCATAAAGCATATCACATCTTACCCCGTTTTTTTTTTAAGTTGCTTTTAACCATTCTGTCAACATTCCCAAAGAAGGAATTCTTAAATACTCACTCAAGGCTGTTTCAGCTTCGATTCTTTAATCAATATTTGTGTAGGAAACTCATTTATAGTAACACTATACCTTTCAGTGTCTGTGTATCAAATGCTACACATTAATATAATTAAGAGCAATAGCAATTAAAATTTTCTGATGAAGGGTGCGTGTCTTTGCAAAAACTTGACACCCCAATTCCAGGATGTTCTGGTTGGTTGCCATAGTGTTGCCAGGAGGTTGCCATGGTGTTCTAGGTAATTGCTAGGTGGTTACTTGCTAGCCTAAGTCTAATAAAACTAAGAAGTCTATATTCTGGTCTCTAGAAAGGGCTTGGGCCTTTCTGGAATGTTTTCACCCATTGTAACATCTACCAGGCAAAAACCGCATGTCTGATTACTTCAAAAAGTATGCCTTATAGTATTTAATCAAGCCGCACAATTTCAGATATTGCTCACGTCCGTAGCACAAGTAGTGTGAGGTTAGGACGATTTATGTGCCAAAGACTAATTATTAGGTTTAGGGGTTGGAAAATCGCTAACGCTAAGTATGAGCAATAGACAGTGTCAAGATACTCAAAAGAATAATTGCTAATTACTACTCTAAAATTTTTATCACATTACTGACTTTACTGATTACTTAATCGAAATAGTAATCTAATATGATAACTATGTAAGTTACTTTCTAAAACACTTTTCGTAGAAAACCCTTTCTTTTTATAGACATTACATTCAAAATAATGTCTTTCCCTCCCTGTTCTTTGACTCGTTAGGGGGTGCGCGCCATTCATCTGTCACAGAAACGCAAACAGATGTACTTACATAATAATGTAAAGATTTAAATTTTAGATTAAACTAGTTTAATACTATTTTAGAAATATGTGTAAACCAAATAAAGTCATTTGAAAGTTAGTAACTGTAACCTAATTACAAGAATTTTAAATGTAATGCGCTAAACTACCTTTTGTTTCTAAAAAGGTAATCGGATTTGAAAACAAATATTTTGTAATTAGATTACATCCAAAATTGGCAATAGTAATATTGATGCTTGACTTAACACCACTAACAATCTATAAAAACAAGCTGTTGAAATATTTCCTATAAAGTAAATGAAGTTATTAGTATTACTCAGTACATACTGTCATTGTAAATTATGTAATTAAGCTTTATCATGGATATTATGATATAAATTGTTACAAAATATGAATTTACAGTATATTTTCTAAGAATATTCATTCATTTGATTAAGGCTCCATTACTGCAGAAAGCTTTATTTCAGCACGGGAGGATTTGTAGACTTTTGACAGCAAAAATTACACATCATCGCTGTAGTATTTAGTATATTCCTAGTGGAGATGTCTTTAAATAATATCAAGAGGAAAAACATTAACCTACAGACTGTAGGCTATAGTACAATCTCACAGGCTTTGAGCAGCATGTGGCTGAGTCCACACATGAGCAAGTGTTTGTGTGTGCGTATGTGGGACTGACGGGGCATCCATTGGCTGATCCCACTAATTCTCTCCCATAGTATGACAACAGTTCCCAGAGTGATGGAGAGAGAGGGAGAGATGGAGTCGTGAATGAGTGTTGAAGACAGGGAGCGTGAATGTTTTCTTGTTTGCCTGCGAGAGAACGTGTGTGTGCCAGTCTGCCTTGTTGCTACCCATCCATTTCCTCTCGACCAATCAAAAGGAGCCAATTCTGTACGAGTAATGGTGCGGCTTACGAGCGAGTGTGTGACTGCGCCTCTGGGATGTTCTGTGCTTGAGTGCGTGTGTTCAAGAGCTAGCAACTGTCTGCATGCTCTCAGCACATCAGATATTTTTTGAATGAAGGATCCCAGAGGGAATTTCTATTGCTCAAATTCTATTGCCATTTTTCTTAGGAGACATAAAAATAAAAAAAGACAGAAATACGACCAAGTCTTAATTTTCTAATCTTATTGCTGTTTAGGAGAAACAATTAGGAGATATTAAAGAGATATCCTGTGTTTCCATGTGATATTTCATGGTGGACGCTACAGTGCCCTAAAAATATGTTTTACTAGGAGGCCACAATGGACCTGCTGCATGCACACTTTAGTGTGTAATAAAAAAAAAATACAGTATATGAGGGCATATTGAGTTTCTCACATAAATTCTGTCACATCCAGTGAAGTGCGGTTGACCTGAAATGTGTGACCTCACATTAGAACGGCTCCACCGGAGGGTTTCCCTTTATGGGATGCAAAAATGGCTGCTTTGTATTCAAGTATTGTTAGGACAGCAAATGTGTGCACTGCCTGCATATAATGGCCAAAAGTCTGCTTTCTTAATCCCCTGAACAGCTCTTTTGGAGGTTAGTCAGATTGAACTGCATTTTAAGGTTGTTTTTAGTCCACATTGCAGTGATGGTTATACAATCTGTGCAACATTGTGACCCTGCGACTTACAAATAGATGAAATCTAAAAATTGCTAAAGCTAGCAGGATGCTAATTTTCAAGTCATTTCATGTTTTCTTTGAAATCATCACAAATGATCACCTCATTGATGTAAATAAAAAAGAAATATCAGAGAAAACATGTTGTGGCAAAAGTAAACTCACCATACTTAATGAAGTGACAGGAAAATATTCAGATACTATGTTGTTTTATGGGCCTAGATAATCATTTGTCAGGTTATATACAGTTCCTCGACTAACTATCTCTCTCTCTCTCTCTCTCTCTTTCATGATTCCATGATGTCTCTCCTTCAATCCTGTGTCATCCTTCTCTCCAGGTAAGTACCTGTTATAAAAAAAAAAAATCAGATCTTCTAGTTTAGTGTTGTAGTAAAAATACCATCGCGTGATTTAGCTGGAAAGTAGCACTGTGCACAATCATTTCATATGTCAGTGTTTTAGTTTTGGCATTTGACTTGAAGTCCTTAGTTAAGGATTAACATGAATTGATCACAATTATTAACAGACGATGTATTACCCAGGCTGATAAATCTGCCAATATTTGGTCATTTTTAAATTATCGACTGATAAATGTACTTGCTTAGCTGATTAACAAAAGTCTACATGTACATGATAATACTGAAAAACATGGTCCATGTTTATAAGATACACTCCTTAAAATCATCTAAATATGGTACATATCCATTCAAATATTGCCTGAAACTACACACACACACATACTCACACACACAGATTGGCAGGAGTAAGCGGGTCTTCCCATATGTGGCAGTTTCCATGGAGACACTGAGTTAAAAATAACACTGGAGAAGGCTTTCCCGTGCCATTCGCTGGCACTGCTACCACAGAATGTTATGATGCGCTCTGGAGGACGTAACACACGCGTTCAGTGATGTAGTCTGTGGTGTGATGAAGTTCCAGTGAGTTTATTTTTAAACGCAGCCGTCTGCAAAAACCGTCTGACCACATCCGGTGATTTAGGACGGTGGAGAATCACTCAAACATAAAAGCTGCAGAAACTGATATTTCTACTTCTCAGAATCTTTTTAAGTAATCTGTCCTGTCATAATCTAGGCAGTGTAGTTATGCTGCCTTCTAAGATATACCTTCGGTAACACTTTCTATGTACCCTATATTTATAATGCATTGTATAGGCATTATAATGCATTAGTAGTGTCTCATAATAGAACTTATAATATGTTATAACTTCTCATAAATAATTGTAACCACAATTATAATACATTACAATACTTACATATTTATAGATATACCTTAAGAGTATGATGCATTATAACACAAGCAACATCCAATTTCATCTGCAGAAGTTATAATATATATATATATGTGTGTGTGTGTGTGTGTGTGTGTGTGTGTGTGTTATATATACTGTATATATAAAATATATCAGAAACTCTCTTTAGAGAAAACAATGATAAAATTCAGTGTGTCTGTTTATTGTATCACAGATTGACTCAGTCTCTTTATTTGGTGTTCAGATCATCAGGCAGCATTTATCTGGGTACTGTTCATTATGATGTTGTTGGCTTTTCCATGCGTTCAAGTGTGGCTGGAGAGTATTAATATGAAGAAGAAAAAAGATAAATATTATGAATTTGAGTGATGTGAATTGTCTTCTGGAGTGTTTCTGTCATTATTTTCTCACCCTCATGTCTTTCCAAACCTGTATGCTTGTAAAACTCAAAAGGAGAAATTTTGAAGAATCTTTACACGGCTTATATACTTACAGTTACCGCTGTTTTCAAGCACTATATTCCAAGTTGTTGAAAGACATGTGGTAGCTTTTGTGAGCGAAAGAATATCAAATCGTTATTCAGTGATAATCTTCCCCTAAACCAATCTCATTCACATTCGGGCTCACTTTAAAAAACAAATAAATGGTGTGCCGATGTCAGTGATGGTTCTTGTGTGTGTAATGACCAAATGTGGTGCTCACACAAAGATATCGTATGGCTTTAGAGAACACAGAATGTAGTTCACGAGTGTTATTGATTACTTCTATGGTACTCCATGACCTATCGTTCTATGGAAGAGAGCCCCTTGACGATTATTAAAACAATTCTGAATTTATTAATTGAAACCACTGGAAAATAACAGCAAATGGGCTTGGAATTACTGAATAAGGGTGAGTAAATCTAACCGAATTTTCATTTTTGGGTGAATCTCTTCATATTTTTGTCCTTCTCAACTTGCTTTCACTTTCCATATTTTCCTGCCTGAGGTGTTTTTGTTTGTGTATTTGTGTGTGCGTGTGTGTGTGTGTCTGCAAAGAGTTGCGCTGCATGATGACTGTGGGAATTGTTGAAACTAGATGTGTCCCTATGTACAGTGTGTATGTGTGTGTTTACACAGGAGTCAGTGGACAGAAAAGCTTTCATGATCACACAAGTAAGACAGTTACGTAACAGCACCTTCAAATTTTGGCCAGCACACTGCAGCCTTAAGATCTTGAATCAGAGGCAGACACACACACACACACACACACACACACACACACACACACACACACACATCACGTGTATGCCACACGTAACTCTCAGTATAAACTTTCCCGATGTCTCCTGTGGTCTATGCGGTGGACGATTCATTTCACTCTTAAGCAAACAGAGGGGTTCAAAAGTCCACATTGAAAATATGGGATTCAAAAGCTAATTTAGGAAATAAAGCTAACTTGGAAATAAAGTTTTAGCATTTTAAAAGATTAAAATAAGAGAAAAGCTAAAATGTAATATGTAATATGAAAAGACATATTTAAGTTTCAGTATTATTTTAAGGTCTCTATTCAAATTAGCAAATTTGTGATATTGATCATGTTGAATTCTTTGTACGAAAGGTCAGATTTCCTTGCTTACATTTAAGCATTCAAGATGCTATTTGTAACATTCTCAAGTCATACTGAGATAACATGATCATCAGATTTTGCACAAACTTGTGGAGCTCAAATCCATGATGTCATTATAGCGAAATATATATATATATATATATATTGGAAAAATAAAAATAGAAGTATTTGAAATCTGTTCCTTGGCCTTCTCCAGTCACAGTTCAGCAGCATGGCTTGCTTTAATTAACTAAGACCTAAAAGCATTTTCACTGTGTTGAAGTTATGTCCATACATAAACGCTGCGGTGCGTACATAAACTGAGATGTTTCCCCAGTCTTTCAAGCGTCTACTGAATGATCTGTCTGGGTGCAGACTGAGGCTCATAAAAAGGAAGTGGGCTGGAGCGCTCAGTTTGTTTTGGAGGGAGAATCACAGGCTGTGTTTTCCAGAGAACCCTCGCTGGGCCCACTGATACACGTGGTGAAAGGGAGATGAAGGATTTTGTGTTTTACATTTCTGCATCGGATCTCAACTGATGAATATTTCTGCTTTTCTGGAATTAGGAACCTGTTGAATATCTTGAAAGAAAAGTTATACAGTATGTGACCTTACAAGATGCTCCACTCATGTTAAGCAGTGTTTTCCCTAACATGGATGGATGGATGGATGGATGGATGGATGGATGGATGGATGGATGGATGGATGGATGGATGGATGGTTGGGTGGATGGATGGATGGATGGATGGGTGGTTGGGTGGATGGTTGGATGGATGGATGGATGGATGGTTGGGTGGATGGATGGATGGATGGATGGTTGGATGGATGGATGGATGGATGGATGGATGGATAGATGATGGATGGATGGTTGGGTGGATGGTTGGATGGATGGATGGATGGATGGATGGATGGATGGATGGATGGATGGATGGATGGATGGTTGGATGGATGGATGGATGGGTGGATTGGATGGATGGATGGATGGTTGGTTGGATGGATGGATGGATGGATGGTTGGATTGATGGATGGATGGATGGATGGATGGATGGATGGATGGTTGGATGGATGGTTGGATGGATTGATGGATGGATGGATGGATGGTTGGATGGTTGGATGGATGGTTGGATGAATGGATGGTTGGATGGATGGATGGATGGATGGATGGATGGATGGTTGGATTGATGGATGGTTGGATGGATGGTTGGTTGGTTGGATTGATGGATGGTTGGATGAATGGTTGGATGGATTGATGGTTGGATGGATGGATGGATGAACGGGAAGAAAAATGTGTATACCATAAGCCTTGAAGTGTGACTTTCAAGAAACAGCCCTCATTGATTTTCCGCCGTCATTCCTCAGTCTTGCGGGATTTTGTACTTTTATTAAACTCAAAGATTTCTGGCATACAGTTCATCTTTTTGGATAAATCATCACCAGTGACATCAGAGAACAGAACAGGCTTTGTGAGGTGTGCTAGTTTGGCACTCAAGTCGTGTGATAAAAGATTCATCTGTCATTTTATTCTCTGCCTTGTTTTGCTTCCCAGGTGAAAAAGACGTACAATTAAGTGTATTAAAAATGCATTACATTATATTTGTATCGTACTAAAAACATATTTAAGTACATTTTTAATACACTTAATTGTATGTCTTTTTCACCTGGGTTGGCAACTCACTCATACAGACAAACTGAATGACATATGTTTTTTAAACTCTCTCTCTTTACCCTTTCCCATTTCATCAAGAAAATCATGTTTGATTTGCAGTGAGATGTGATTTTGTCACAAAAAAATAAATTGGTGTATGTCCTTAAAACATGATATTGGCATTGCATTTATCCACAATAATATGGTGTTACCATGTATACTGTATGTTTCAAAAACATGGTATTTGCATAGATATAGTACACGTCTCCAAAATATAGTGTTACCATGGTATATGTCCTACGCCGGGTTCACACATCCTCCGTGAGTGGGGCGTGAACGAGTCTTGAGTGGTGCATTTTTGTTTCAAGGTCACGCGTCCCAGACGTGGCAGTGAGGGGATAGTTTTGGCGTTGAGCCTATTTTTGCCACGTGGCTCATTTTGAGCTCAGCAGCTCTCGGTGCAATACAACACTAAAATAATCAGGAGCTTATTGCCCCCTAATATTCGACTAACCATTAGTCAATGAGAAGAGTCTTGGTTGACCAAGTTTTGATTGGTCGGTTGGTCCAAAAAAAAAAACTCCACAGGAAACCAACGAACCGCTCATATAACCGCTGGTAGGACGCTAGGTGCTACTATGCTAGCTACGTCACGTGCCGCTCGTGCTTCGTTCACGCCACGCTCACACCACGCTCATGGAGGATGTGTGAACCCAGCATTAAAAACATGATATTATTATTGCACCTTTCCACAAGAATATGGCCTTTGCACAATACAGGTCCCAAAAATATGGTTTTAGCATGGGTTCTTTAAAAAAATGGATATTGGCATTGCACATGTCCCAACAATGTGGTGTAAACATGGTATATGTCTAACATGATATTGGCATTGCACATGTGCCAAAGAATATGCTGATACCATGTTATATGTCCTAAAAACTTTTGCATATTAAATCCAGCACAGTATTTACTTGTCCTAATACATGATATTGGCAGTATTACCATGGTATTTCCAAAAACATGGTAATACTTTCTTTCAGACATGTGACTTTTCCTTTGCTTTGAACAAGAGAAACACAGAGAAAGAGAGAGAGAGGTGCTCTCAGTTTGTGCTTGTTCATTCAAGCTGAAAGTTTCCCAGCTGTGAATAGTGAAGTCTCAATTGTAACATTGTTGTATGATTCTCTTTGTGACAGCAGGCTCTTTGTTCGCTGAGATTTTCCAGCGATGAAGACCTCCCCACCTGTGAGAGCTGGGGACTCCCCCAAATTCACATTCCCTCACTCAAATTCTGTTATCTGTTGAATAATATACTGCCCCTCCGGAAACCAGTTGTGGAGTAGAGGGATGGTGGTTTACAGGGTTTGTACTTTTTGGCTAAAATACTATGGGTATAAAAGCTAAAAAGTAATAGTAAAAATAGCTAGATACTGTAAGTACATTTTCTGAAGAAAAATGTGAGTGGTGGCAAATTTTGAGTTCATGCACCACCCTCATTATTTCATCGAATGTCTGGGCCTCTGAGTGGACTAGAAGCTCAATTTAAATGTCATTAGAAAGCTGAGATCCTCCCCTATGCAACATTATATAACATTGTATCATCATTTATCAAAAACATATCTTTCTGTTGATTTGTTTAGCATGCTTTTCCTGCTGGATGGCATATATTGTTGTAGACATCTAAGATGTAACAATAGATGGGATAGAAGGTAAAAGCAAATATAAGGTTATTATCTATTGGGGGCTTACAGCAGCAATGATTGGCACATAAAAGAAACATTGTATTTGATGAGTTACATAAATCATATTTCACTTTGTGGTTCTTTTGAAAGTCTTGCGAACTGTGGTATTAGGGCAACAAAATAAACGACACAGTCGCATTCCTGAGATTATTTACTATTTTATGAGTACCGAGGCTTGGAACTCCCTGCTCTATTGGCATGCTGTTTTTGGCAAAGTATATAGTAGGTACGTATGCATATTCTGATGCATTAATGGTGTTCTGGGTGGTTGCTAGGGTAAATAAACTTCCTTTACTGCCCCAAGTGAAAAGGCCACCCCCATTTCTATACACTGCTCACTGGTGTTGGTTGAGGAGAGCTTTGAGCGCTTTGAGTGTAGTGTCAGATAAGCACTATATAAATGTAACATTCATTCATTAATTCATTCATACAATTTTCTGTTCCAGCGATATGAGCCCTCTGCTCCATTTTCAATGTTAAGTCTATGGGCTTTTTCCAGCTGTTGGTGAACAATATAAACCTGATCATTTATAAAATGAATAACATACCTTTCCTCATTAAGCCAGTCGATGTGTCACCTCATTCATGGGTGTATAACAAGCAGTGCGTGACGAGTTGAGCACCAAAATCTTGGCGGAAGAAAAATTGGTTTAGGGATATTGGAAAATGCCTAAACGAAGGTTGGAGCTATGGTAATGGTGAAGCCTTGCAAAGAAGAATAGAATAGAAGCCTTTATTTTGATCACACATTATACGTACATTTTTGTACATATATACAGTGAAATGTATTTGTTTTCACATTTACATTAATGCATTTGGCAGACGCTTTTATCCAAAGCGACTTACAGTGCACTTATTACAGGGACAATCCCCCCGGAGCAACCTGGAGTTAAGTGCCTTGCTTAAGGACACAATTGTGGTGGCTGTGGGGTTCGAACCAGTGTCCTTCTGATTACCAGATTACAGTTATGTGCTTAGACCACTACACCACCACCACTCACTTTTCACATATACCAGCTAAGCTGGGGTCAGAGTGCAGGGTCAGCCATGATACGGCACCACTGGAGCAGATAGGGTCAAGGGCCTTGCTCAAGGGCCCAACAGTGGCATCTTGAATCCCTGACCTTCTGGTCAGTAACCCAGAGCCTCAACCGCTGAGCAACCACTGCCCGTTGGTGTTATCATGCTATTATGGTACAGTGATGGTATCAGATGTTAATACCATGGTGCTTTGATATATACCACTTAATGATTACCATATTTACAGTATTTACCATGGTATTTACATGGTATATCAATTTAAACATGGTGCTGGCATGGTAAATGTCCAAAAAAATATGGTTACTATTGTAGTTTTTAAAGCTTTTTGCTAGAGAAGTGTTATAAAGAAGAAAGTTAATCAAATGTTTGATTAAGAGCAAAGATTCTTCACCTTTTCTCCAATGTCTCTCTCAAGATTTGTGCAGTGTTATTGGTGGTATGAAAGGGTTGATGCTGCCAAGGCTTGCACACTCTCTCGTTCTTGCTGTGTGCATCTGTATAACCAGTGTACATGTGGGTATTGTGGACGTCAAAGGCTTCGTAAAGTAGGCATCCACTCCAGAACTCACTGTGAGATAGATTAGGAGCACATTAGCGATGTTTTAAGTTTTCTGTGTGTGAGGTCATATGAGCCTGGGTCCCGTGAGACCACATACTGTATATACAGCACTTTACAAGCTCAGGGGATTTTAATAAAGACCACATATATGATCCAAATTCACACGGGTCAAATGAAGACAGCTTTTTGTTCATTAGCATTGAACATTGGTGGTGTTCCCCATTGAGTGTTTTGTCTTAATTTTGTCCAAAATATGGGACGTATCAGGAAACACGGGAGAGCCGGTAACACTAGAGTGAATATATGATTTTTGTTTTTGGGTGATCCACATCTTTAACATTATGTATTTATGGAAATCCCTAATCCTAAGGATGAGCAATAATAATAGTAATGCTTGCCCCAGCAAAGCTATTTATGCCCTAATCAAAGCTAATCATTTGCTTTTAATTAAAGTACAGTCAGAAGAGGTCATGTATTTTGTACGTTTATGCTTACCAATCTAGCTTCAAATGTTTGTGTTTTCTCTGGCCAGAGCTAATGCTTTCTATATTCATGAGGGCTGCATGTGTTTTTGTGGCCATTGCATTAGCATTTCTGCGCTGAGATTAGCAAGTTGTTTTTGGAACACTCTTAAAGACCGGGAACATTTCTTTTTCTCATATAAACTGTTCTGTATAATCGCAGTTCATAAAATCAATTTCAGTGTTTTGTGCAGAACACACACTCTGTTCCTCTACTGCCGAGAAGAGCTTTGCTAAAATCAAAACTTTCTTGATCCTGCTAAATTTGCAATGCTCACTAAAGACAAAACACAGCACGCAGTTACAGGATTGGCAGAGAATCCGGATGAATGAATGTTAAGCAATGATAGAGGTCTTCTCTCCAATACGTCCCACTTCCAATAAAAGTCCGCCAGACTTTGGGCCAAATAGTTCTTTGTCAGTGTCTGCAGCTTCTGTTACTTTGGCTTTCAGACCTTTGCAGATCCAGATGTGCACAAGAAGAATAGTTAGGGCCAATGTGTGGATTACACAATGACTTTTGGTAAGTCGGCCGTTGAAAGGGATTTCTATTGGAGATTTTAACAGTGCAGTCTTTTGAGGTTTGCGTTGCGCAACACAAATGTTTATCACAGTTAGCCAAAAGTCAATTACCTTAGACTTTTTAAACAAAATAATGTTTTTTGTGATATGTTTAGGCCCAGATGGAATCTGTAGACTTTTTTGCAATCTCTGCCTTGATTTCAGGCAGGAAATCTGTAGAATTTTATGGAATGTTTAGAAACATAAAATGTGGTAATGGAGGAGAGAGTACTGCACTCTTATTGGTAGCTGAAAGCACTAACATACTGATTAGCCAAAAAACACAGTAGGCGAGAAATGTGAATTTTGGCCACGTCCACACTATTACGTTTTCAATTGAAAATGCGTTAAATTCGGTGCCCAAGATGGTGTTTTTGTCCAGCAAAAACTGAGCTTTTTGAAAATGCTCCCCCAAATGGATAGATTTGAAAATGCCATCTTCGTGTTGTAGTGTGAACTGGGAAAACTGAGTTATTTGAAAAAAGATTACGGATTTGTTGTCATCATGAAATCCATTCAACCCAAAACAATCAAGATGGCGGCCCATGTTGTAGCGGTGTTGTTGTGCCTGCTATTCATTTTGATAGCATTGTAAGATGAATGTTACTTTGGACACTTTGGCGGTGGAACATGAGGACAATTGCGTGTCATATCATACATGGAAATGACGCAGGGCCACATTTATTAAAATTTTCCCCCCCTGTATGCGCAGTAAGGGGATTTACGTTTTCAGACGTTTCAGTGTGGACAGGTAAAGTTTGGAAAACTTTTGAAAATGTTGAAAATTTGCAAATGAATCCAGATTAATGTGGATGTGGATTTCATCAACGACAGGTATTCCAGTTCTGTGTGTGGAAATTCCATGTTGGCCTGCTTATGAAATGTAAATCTATAATAAAATGATAATTGATGACAGTTCTTCAATACTTAACGATACTTTTTCAAATCTAACTTACTAACTTGATTTTTTACTTCTTTTGAAGGAATTCAAGCCTTAATGAAAAGTTCCAGGTTCAAAACAATTTAAGCTCAATTTACAGCATTTGTTGCATAATACTGATTACCACAAAAATACTACATATATTAAATTTATTTTATAATTAAAAAATATAAATATAATTAAAAATAATTGCTGTAAAGGGACTTACGATGGAAGTAAAACTTTTGAAACAGTATGTATTTTAACGTTTATGGACTGGCCCCATTGACTTTCATTGTTAGTGACTTACTGTTACTGTTTATTTTTAATAAATTTTTTATACATAAATGAGGATTAAAATTTTATTTTTGTGGTAATCAACACTATTTCAAAAGCTGTCAATTGAGCTTAACTTGTATTGCACCCAGAACATTACTTTAATTAGGGTAGTCAGATCCCCCCATCCCCTTGAACCCCACTTGCAATTTGCACCCAGAATTGGGCTGAACCCAGTTATTCGTATACGCAGATACATTTTACAAGCTATTAAGGTTGTGATTTGATTAAACATGCCCCTCTCGATTTTGATGATTTTAAAGAGGCTCATTGAGTGTAATAACAGGAAAGACATCATGGCCAGTAGTTGACCTTTCCTCTTGGGTCAGTGTGCCTCAGATCAGCGAGCTGTGGGTCTGTAAGGAGTGCTGTAATGAGGTGGCTGGAGGTCAGAGGTCGAGTCTGTGAATGTAGATAGTGATGTCTGTGACCCCGGACAGTACAAATGAATGGCCAGTGTGAGGTCCAATCTGTGTGTGTGTGTGTGCACAAAAGGGAGCAGACCCGCCTTTGTTCACACTTTGCAGAGAAATCATCCTAAAAAAGGCTTACTTGTAGTTATCTCTACATATTAAGCAGGGATTTTAGAAAGTATTGGAGACAGTAACTTAAATTGCACACTTAACCTTTAAAGCGTTAGTGAGCAATTTCTTCGGCAATAGCGCCACCAAATATAATTGTAAAAAATGTTTTTTTTAATTAACTTTCTAAATAGCCCCAATTAACCTTTCATTTGCTTCTAGTTGTCTCTGCATATTAAGCTGGGATAGGAGAAAGTGTTTTGACACCAACAAAGTTACACACTTCATCTTTAAATAAAAAGGAAATGACTAGAAAAGATATTTAGTATTAAAATGCTAAATATATAAAAGGTTTCATACTTTCAAAAATCACTGGTTGAGATATTTTTCTTTCGCTATGAAGGTTCTAGGCACTTCTTGCTTTAGCTTGAGTGGTCACATAGGTAACAGTGTTTACGCCTCTAGAGGGCAGTGCATCTCCTGTCCTTAACATATTATGTCTTCATGAAATTTTTAGTTTGATTCTGAAGTTTGACTTTAATTGTATTTGAAGATTTGTACTTTTTCAGAGGAAACTTTGAAGGGGCGCTTGCCTGTGCAAAAGTGCCCTGATGATTAAAAAAATTATTATTATTTTTAAATCATATGCGGATGCTAAGATGTTCTAGTTAGGGTTGCCACCCATCCAGGATTTTCCCGGATCGTCCCGGTTTTTGGCCATCTATCCGGGAAAAATGTAAATCCATTCAGGGACGCAAAATGTCCCGGGATTTCAGGATTTACATTTATGCATTTGGCAGACGCTTTTATCCAAAGTTACTTACAGTGCACTTATTACAGGGACAATCCCCTGGAGCAACCTGGAGTTAAGTGTCTTGCTCAAGGACACAATGGTGGTGCCTGTGGGGATCGAACCAGCGACCTTCTGATTACCAGATCACCAGTTATGTGCTTTAGACCACTACACCACCACCACTCCGTTCACACATGTGAACCCTTGTCTTTATGTACAATAAGCAAGGAGAATAATTTGTGTTTTTATATTGATGTAATTTTGTTATGAAATTGAAATGCATATCTTAAAAATTGGCAAAAATATTTTTTTGAGTTTATTGATGTTATTGTTTGAATTATGCCTGCATATGCGGTAATTTCCATGTCAAACAAGGATTAGCCTAAGCAATCATAAATAATAGGTTTTACTTCTTGTATGATGGCAGCATCATGTTTTTTGGCCATTAATCAGGTGTCCATGAATTTAAACCTAGTTTTGGGTGGTTGTTAGTGCATTGCTATGTGGTTGCTAGGATGCACTAGGCTGCTGCTAGCTGGTTGCTTGCTGGTCCACGTCAAAATACTTCGGTAGCTCCTTCAAAAGAAAGTCATATTTTATCATCCGCCAGGCAAATATTGTTACTCGGAAAAGTACCGTCATCACACCTCTTCCCATAAGCCGCACAATTTAATGTCACTCATGTCCCTAGCACAAACAGCAAGGAACGGAAGTTTAATACATTTAGTTAGGTGTTTGTTCAAATCCCAAACCCTAAGGATGAGCAATAGTACACTTGAAATCTGCCATTGGAAAATAAACTGCAGTGTTTCTGCAGGGAAGTACATCACAGCTGAATAAACAAAAGTTCTGTCTCTAAACTTTACTGAGATCGGCTACAACTAACAGCTCCCACTGTTGGCCTTTGAAGTGTGTTTTTCTCTGGGAGTTTGGGGTTTGTATTCAGTACTGAAGTTAGACAGCCATTCCGAAGGTCTTCACCTTGCGAATTGGGTTGCTGCTGATTTATGGGTTTGCAAAGGATAACGTTTGTTTTTTGTTTAGTCAGTGAAAGCGTCTAGTGAATATTTTCAAGGGGCTGCTGCTTTCTGGGGGTCTGGTGAGTTTTAACAGTCGTGAAAAGATTTCAGAGTTTTGGAAAGTTTTCCCATGGGCCAGCTAATTGCCTCTTGATGAGATTGTATTTGCGTCCCTCGGGTCCAGCTCTGGTGTGTGTGTGTTTGAGTCATTTTGAGCCATGTGGCTGCCGGCAGTGCTATATTACAGTGGTAACAGAGGCCAGAAATCTGTCAAACAGAGAAAGAGTTATCCACACATCCAAGCGTACAGTTCTTTATTAATCATTATTAGTGTTATGATATTTTAAAGGGATAGTTCACCCAAAAATGAAAATTCTCTCATCATTTACTCACTCTCATGCCATCTCAGATGTGTATGACTTTAATCTGCAGAACACAAATAGTGTTGGGTAAGTTACTCTAAAAAAAAGTAATTAATTACTAATTACTAATTACTTCTTCTTCTACAGTGTAATTAGATTACTGTACTAATTACTCTGTCTGAAAAGTAATTGTATTACTTATGAATAATTATGTTATAAAACCGTTATCAACCTCGACCAGATGAAAAATACAAGGATAGACATGAAACTTTTCTTTTAATTCTTTAAAATAAATCATATATAATCAAATAAATTATTAATAAAATGTCCAGTGAATTTAAGGGGGCAGCGTTAAATTAGAAAACATACATTTTAACATTAGGTGTTAAATTTTGATTTTAAATTCACTCTTGTTTTATATAAAATTGTTCTATAGTCTATACAGTATTTAACACAATTACATCAGAAGTAACTGTAATTAAATTACTGAAAAATTAAGAGTAATCCCTTACTTTTTTCAATTAAAATGTAATTTAATTACATTAATGCATTACTTAGTAATGCGTTACACCCAAAACTGAACACAAACAATGATTTTCAGAAGAATATCTCAGCTCTGTTGGTTCATACAATGCAAGTGAATTGGGACAAAAACTTTGAAGCTCCAAAAAGCACAAAGGCAGCATAAAAGTAATCCATACGACTCCGGTGCTTAAATTACTGTCTTCTGACGCGATATGATAGGTGTGGGTGATAAACAGGTCGATATATGCATCTTTTTTTACTATAAATCACCACTTTCACTTTCACATTCTTTCACATTGAAAAATAAAGTGAAGATTTGTAATGAAAAAGGAGTTATATTTTGGCCGTATCTCACCCAAAACCAATGGGATCATGTCAAAAGAAATGGATAACTTTTATGCTGCCTTTTTGTGCTTTTTGGAGTGTCAGATATCTGGCCACCATTCACTTGCATTGTATGGGCCTACAGAGCTGAGATATTCTTCTAAAAATCATTGTTTGTGTTCTGCAGAAGAAGAACAGTCCTATACATCTTGGATGGCATGAGGGTAACCCTTCGTATTAAACTTTGTTGTCATCCCAGACCTAGAGGGATCAGACTTACAATTTTATTTCTGACTTAATTGGTATTCATCCCAGTTAATTACTATAACTGCATCAAATATGCAATCATCTTGAGACATCACAATAAATACATTGTAATAGTGCACACGTGTTCTTTATGACTTTCTTTTTTCTGCAGAACACAAATTATGATTTTTCAGCTCTGTAGATCCATTCAATGCAAGTGAATGGGTGCCAAAATAGTGATGCTCCAAAAATCACATAAAGGCATCATAAAAGTAATCCATACGACTACAGTGGTTTAATCCATGGCTATTGATATGATAGGTTGTGTGAGAAACTACAGAGCCCCTTCCCGGGGGCCTGGATAACTCAGCGAGTAAAGACGCTGACTACCACTCCTGGAGTCACGAGTTCGAATCCAGGGTGTGCTGAGTGACTCCAGTCAGGTCTCCTAAGCAACCAAATTGGCCCGGTTGCTAGGGAGGGTAGAGTCACATGGGGTAACCTTCTTGTGGTCACTAAATGTGTGGTTCTTGCATGGTAATGCGCTCAACAAGCCATATGATAAGATGCGCGCGTATTGGCAACTGAGATTCATCCTCCGCCACCCGGGTTGAGGAGAGTCACTACGCCACCACAAGGACTTATAGTGCATTGGGAATTGGGCATACCAAAATAAATTGTTCCCACGACTTATTCATACTTGAGCACGTTTTATTCATTTGAATCTTTAAGTTCAGCAGACGAAAGAAAGTCAGACACATCTGGGATGGCATAGGGGTGAATGAGAGAATGTTCATTTTTTGGGTGAACTATTCCTTTAATTTACATGCTGGCAAAGGTCACACAAGTTGATGCTCATGGGCTTTGGCAGTTTTGACCAAAATGTCTAATGAAGTTATTTTCTATCAGTTCAGTTCAGAGTTCAGTTTGCAGTGTTACAGAGCCCTGATTTGAAAGTGAATGTCTTTTCAACCACATCACTTATGTCTTTAATGATCAGGTATGGCCATCGTTCTAATAAAAACAAGGCATTGTGGGTTCATAGTTTAATCCAGTCACTGTTACGTACAGCTCTGATCTAATTCACTCTGACTGAATGCACAAATACCATCGAGTAGCTGTAGCTTTAGTGGTTAGGCAGTATGTCACAGACAAAACCACTGCAATTGAGTCAGGTCGCCCAATTCTGTGTTTGTTTAAGAGAGAAAAGTGACTCTGTGCTTCTTCATTGGCTGATTTCATAAGCAGATGGGATCTGGACTGTTTCAATACTACTAGTGTAATATTTTGAGCTTGATGGGTAAAGTTAGACAAACGTTGATGTCGGCTTTACAAAGTTTAAGCTGGTTAGCTAAATAGATAAACAGATATATCGCCAGAGAGATCAACTTAAATCAGATTAAAGGCCTTTTGTTGGTCTGTTTAAACTTGAAATGTTGCCAGTTAGAGCGTAAATTAAACATTCCATTGGCGCATTTTAACATTCAGTCAATGTAAGTCTAAAGCTGTGTCCCAAATGACACACTTAACACTACGTACTTACAAAAGCCAGGTAACTTCACCCCTTCTGCTATGTAAGGCAAGCCCCATGCGCTGAGTGCATGAAGTGTCCAACATTCCACACTTCAGTAGAAAAAGTGCATCATCCAGATACTTAAAGTACACTTCTTTTTGCTGCATTTTCAGTGTTAACATACTACTCACACTACTTACTCTAAAACATAGTGTAGAACAGTGCAGAAGTGTGTGGTTTGGGATGCACCCTTTTTTTTTTTAATGTAAAAACTAAAAGTTCGATCATTTAGAAAAGACATAGTACACTATTCCAGAATTACGGAAGCCCTGAACCGCAAGGTGAAAAAATTATTCGTTAGGTAAATTTTTTTCAGGCGTCTTACTGCTTCCCTGAGCCTATGGCCTACCTTTTTTCTTTTCTCCACACATTTAAAAAAAAAATACAATTATAATAATAATTCTCAAAAAAAAAAATTTTGCTCAGATTTTATTTTATCAAATGTCTCACATGAAAAAAAATCATTCTTGCTAGCTAACAATTAGCATGTGATACCATCCTTGGCCACCAGGTGCCACTATCAGTAAGCATAAAATCTTATGCTTACGATGTGACAAAATGTCTGTGGTATTTTATCTGTTGATTTATAGATTTATAGTATAATACAATAACAAGAATGTTTCGCAAATCTTAATCAAGAAAAAAAACATATGGATGTTTGTTTACATATAACATTTAAATAAACAAATATTCCGTTGGCTTTTTGACACTCAGTCAATGTAAGTCTATGGGATTTTTTATGGGCTCATCTGCTATGCAAAAAACTGTAAATGTGATCATACAGAAAAGACATAGTCACCAGGTGAACTTAAGTCCTACATATATATATATTTTTTTTTCTCCACGCATTTTATTCCCCTCTGGCATAATAATAATAATTCTCAGATTTATTTGTTTTCTCTGAAATATTTCTCTGAAATGCCTCTGAAAAAAATTTTTTCTCAAAATGTTTTCTTTCCACTGAAATTGTTGTTCTCTCAGAATTTTTTTACTCAAGAAAAAAATATATTGCTAGCTAACAATTAGCATGTGGTTCCAACCTAGACGACTAGGTGACACTATCAGTAAGCATGAAATGCTTACAAGGTGACAGAATCAAGAAAAAAAAGGTTATACAGGCTTCTAATGAAATGTGTGTATATATATATATATAAAGTTGAGGTCTTAAGAGGGCCATAAAAGATGGCCAAGGAATCATGATGACTGCAGATATACGCTGCTTTGCTTGTTTTTACCTACAGGGCAATATTCATGGAAGTGTCTGGCAAACTCAGGCTTTATAAAACCTACAATCACATTCCAGGATCTATGAACCCCACCTATTAAGTCTAGATGAAAGAGCTTCAGAACAGAGGAAGTTAGAAAGAACAGAGTATTATAATTAGAAGGAAAGCTTTTCTACCTGTGTTGAGATATTTTGGAAGTGAGGATGAAATAGTGGAAACTAAGGGCAGAAACATACTCTTAGCAAGTGTGCAAATGAAGATACAAATACTTGGTCAATGCATTGCAAGTGTGCAGTCCTATTGTACTTAAAGTGCATTCTTCTTATGTTGCTGCTGTGGAGGTAACAAACCTCTTTACTCAATGGGGCGCTAGAGTTATTTAACTCCATGTGTTATTACTCGGGTAGCTACAGTTTAGCTCATTTTAACTGACGTTGTCAGAAATAATTATCTTCAAACTGCTGCTCCACCTTGACAGTAGTTGACCTGAAAGAGAAAAGTGATCGTAGAAGAACCTTTTATGCTAAAGCCTGCGATAGCGGCCCTTTCAGAAATACTGAGAATGCTAGCGGACTTGCATTGCGTTATGAACTGACACGCTTCAGAACACAGCAATGTGTGAAATCGAGCTTGGATAGTTAGATGCTTTTGTGTTCCAATAAAATCAATGTAAAAAATGAGGAATCTGGGACGTGTACGTTTTATTGCTTGTCGTTTTAGTGTGTCGTCTGTGATTAGGATACACTGTCCAAAGTGTTCAAAATCACACTTTGGTAATAGTGATGAATCTTGTACTCATTAAAGATTCAGCGACCCACACACACACATCTCATAGCTCGTTTCCTGTATATTCCACCACTCTTTTGTCTCCCTGCAGTGTGTGTGTGTGTGTGTGTGTGTGTGTGTGTGTGTGCATGCATGTGTTAATGTGGTTTCCTGTATGTGTGTGTGTATGTGCTATTGGCTCAGTTTCAGGCTGTGTGGTGAGGGCAACCCAGCCAAATTATAGCTGACTCATTAGACTGTGTTATTTTTGGACATCTACCTGCTGTCTAGGACTAAAACTCCACCCCTCTCTCTCTCTCTCTCTCTCTCTCTCTCTCTCTCTCTCTCTCTCTCTCTCTCTCTCTCTCTCTCTCTCTCTCTCTCTCTCTCTCTCTCTCTCTCTCTCTCTCTCTCTCATCTGTCTCTGAAGTTCTGAAGCTGGTTAACAAAATTCTGGCACTGCAGTACAGATGAATCATTAATGACCACACAGCATCCACTATGTTGTAAAAATAATTTTTTAATGGGTGAAAAGTTTGCAATTCATGTTTTTATCTAACAAATGACAGGTGGCGATTTTAGTAGCATATTCATAATGTGTCAGAAACGTTATTATGAAGTTAGCATGTCCCCCCTCTTTACCATGCCCAACTTGCTGGCCTCAGTTTGCTGTTGCCAAAATGTTTTTCTCACTGTATACTTAAAAGAAAGTGTTAATCAATAAAAAAAAAGTGAAGATTTCACAAAACTTCAGTGTTTTATTTTTACAAATGCAACACTTTTATATTAAGGGAATATTCCGGATTCAATACAATTTAATCAACAGCATTTGTGCCATAACATTGATCACCACAAAAAAAAAAAAGAAAAAATAATAATTTCGTCTCCCTTCTTTTCTTTAAAAAAAGCTAAATTCGAGGTTTCAGTGAGGCACTTACAATGGAAGTGAATGGCGCCTATAATTGGGGGGGATTTAAACACAGAAATGCGAAGCTTATAATTTTATAAAAGCACTTAGATTAGTTCCTCTGTTAAAACTTGTGTATTATTTGAGCTGTAATGTTGGTTAAAATCGTCATTTATCAGGACTACAGTAGAAACTGTTAAGTTGTCATGGCAACAAATGTGTAAAATTGTAAATAACTTCATAAGATTAGTAGGTTGGTAAGCGATTTTATCACTCATGTTAAAGTTGCACTCAGTCATTTTTTTAAGGATGTCTAAGTGGCTTATATTGGCTTACACTGACACCTTGTGGCCTGGATGCTGCACCATTCAAACACACGAGTTTTCAGTTATCAATGCCATTGTAGAAATTCTCTATCAACAGTAAGGCAGGATTCATTTAATCCATGAGTGAAAGTGTCCAATAGCAGGGCAGTTACTGAGGTTGAATAGGATTCAGCTAGTCATGTGATGCTAACATCCCCACCCCGTGTAAATCAAAGGGCTTTTCTTAGGTTACTGACTTTTCTCAAAGTCACATTGTTCAGAACTGTGTGGTAATAATTCCATTTATATACTCAAAACACTTTACATAGTATTGGGGGATTCTCCTCAACCACCACCAGTGTGCAGCATCCACCTGGATGATGTGACAGCAGCCGTAGAGCACTAGTACGCTCACCATACTCCAGCGGAGAGTAGTGATATAGCCAAATCAGGGATTGGGATTATTAGGAGGCCATGATTGAGTAGGGCCAATGGGGGAAATTTGTCCAGGACACTGCTATACACCCCTACTTATTACGAGAAGTGCCCTGGGAGTTTGAATGACCACAAAGAGTCAGGACCTCAGTTTAATGTCTCATCCAATGACAGTACCTTTTTATAGGAGAGTGTCCCCATCACTATACTGGGGCATTAGGACCCACACAGACCACAGGGTACCCCCTTCTGGTCTCCCTAATACCTCTTCCTGCAGACCCCTTAGTTTTCTTTTGGAGGTCTCCCATCCAGGTACTTGCCAGACTCAACACTGCTTAGCTATAGTGGGCAACCAGGCAAGAGATGCAGGGTGATATGTCTGCTGGCACCAATCCAAATACGTAAATTGCATGTTAGTTATGTTATGGTTACATTATTATAATTTTTTATTCTAGGTGTGGTTTCATGAACGTTTTTTTTAACCAAAAAGCAATGTTGTGCAATGTCATAAAATGGTTTTGATTATGCTAATGCAATACATTTTCATCTTTTATAAAGGCATGGGTACATTTTCTCCACCACTCTCATCTCCAGGTCTTTGGAGAGCTTCGTCTTTGTGTGTTTAGACATACTCTCTTGGTGTATTGGTCTCACATTAACATTTGGTCATGATGGCGCCAGGGTCAGTAGTGTGTGTGTAGGATTAGTGGAGATTTGGAAGGCTGGTATTACTCTCTCTGTCTATCTCTCTCTCTCTCTCTCTCTCGTCTCTCATTGTAATTGTGTTTCTGCTCAGCACCGAATAAGTATGCTTCTCTCTTTGAGACAAATGGACAGACACATATCTAAAGAGAAAAATAAAAATAAACAAAAATGAGACAGCTGTGGATATACAGAAAGAGTATAAAAATAAATGAATGTGGACAGCACAGTTCACTTGAGTGACAAGTTTTCATATTTAAATCTCTGACTTTTGATTCAAGTCAAATCCTATGAAGGTCAATCAGTAGCAAAACATGACAAAAACTTGTACGATAAATATGTGTACTTGTGCACATATGTGTAAAGTCACAAATGTGTAAAATGGCATTCAGATAAAAACTTCATTTTCGCAGAACAACTACAAATTGGCACCTACAACCTCTCAAATCTGGCACTACAACTTTAAATCTTACCACCTTGACTTTTGCAACTACAACTCACTTGTGCACTTGTAAAGCCTGATGCAGGGAGCAAGACCAGTGTCGGGAGGGGAGGGATCAATTAAGTCGTTTTATTGGTTGATGCCTAGCCAATGGATGCCGGTGCATGCATGTGAATAATTTCACTTGCCTTTTCAGAAGATTTGTTCAATGTGAATTGCCAAGGAGCAAAGAAAAGACGTTTTGCACATTATAAAACCAATGCTGGTATCATAACCCGCTTTGTTTCATTGATTTCTGTTCTAATGGATTTTATACAGTTTACCCATGTTAACGTGGGACATTGGTTTGAATGGGAACTGGCGATTACACTTGTCAGAGCAGTAAATCGCAAGTGGAATTATTTTATTTGCAACATTAAAGCATCATATGCTATGTGTCACAAGCACAATTTAAAACATTACTGAGATCTTGTCTGGTCTCTTCATTTTATAGACCAGATCTTTAGCAGTTTATTACCCGCCTCCCCCCAACTCAAACCCTGACTCTGCCATACACCACCATGACACACTTTGATTGGTGTACCAGCTAAGAAAACACACACACACAAATCTTTCACTGTGGTCTCTCAAAAGTATTGTTGAATTATACTTGATGTCTGATGGCGAAAGATACATGTTTTATTTTATTTTGGCAACATGTTGTAGATGGGGTATACTGCTTAAAAGATTAGCATATGTTTTGAATGCTGGTCCGAAAACATGAGCTGCTAGTGTGCTGGTGTAGCCATCAGGCCTCTTAACTAGCTTAACCAGCAAAATTACTATGGTCAATGAGCTTGAATTGCTGGTCAACCAGCTAGACCATCAACCAGCACTAACCAATCTGGAAATTGCTGGTCTAAACTAAAGATATTGGCATGCCAGGCCTCTCATAAATAAAAAGTACAGTGTTTTGAAAGCTCCACAGAGTCACAAGGGCGAATTCACTAAACAGATGTGCCACTTTTGCGCGTGGTATTTCAGCACAAACACCTGTACCTTATTCACTAACTACTTGAAACCTAGTTTAAACAGCGCAATCAGCCCTTAAAGTGTGCTGCTTCTTGCATATTTAAATGAGTTATTGTCACCCCTTTCCATGCAAACATGCCTCCTTATGTAAGTTATGCTCATTAGAAATTGCGCTTTATTCTCAAAAATGGTCTGCCACATTTTACGTGATATTACCACCTGATAATTAGCAGCAGTGATTCATCAAATAATGATCAAATGATGGAGAACAGCATTATAACCTGGCACATACTTAGATGCATGTTGCAGTCACTTTTGGCATGTTAAAGTGTCACAACACCCCCCTGTTTTACATTTTTAAAAGATGCACTCAAAGTGGCCGTGATCAGCAGCGGAGTGAGGGAAGAAGGGGGAGTGAGCCCAACAACAGTCTGATCCAGTCACTCAGCTTTATTTTAATAATGCAGTTAACAGCATCAAAGATTCTCACAATTGCTTGTAACAGAATGCACAAATAAATTATACACTGTTTTGTAAGCTCACAATACATTACTCCTGCTGATAATTCATATCTGGAATTTGATACGCAAATAAATGCCAAGCTTTGTACTCTGTATCGAAAATAATTTAATGTTTATTACACTTTAAAAACTTTTGAGACTTCCAAGATGATGATTTACAAATATAAATGCTTAGATTGGTTAACACACTTACGCTAGGGATGGATGGTTGGATGGATGGATGGATGGATGGATGGATGGATGGATGGATGGATGGATGGATACTGTAGATAGTAGATGGATGGATGGATGGATGGATGGATGGATAGATAGATACTGTAGATAGTATATGGATGGATGGATGGATGGATGGATAGATAGAGTAGATAGTATATGGATGATGGATGGATGGATCGATGGATACTGTAGATAGTATATGGATGGATGGATGGATGGATGGATACTGTAGATAGTAGATGGATGGATGGATGGATGGATGGATAGATAGATACTGTAGATAGTATATGGATGGATGGATGGATGGATGGATAGATAGATACTGTAGATAGTATATGGATGGATGATTGGATGATACTGCAGATAGTATATGGATGGATGGCTGGATGGATGGATAGATAGATACTGTAGATAGTATATGGATGGATGGATGGATAGATAGATGGATAGATAGATGGATACTGGAGATAGTATATGGATGGATGGATGATAGATAGATAGAGTAGATAGTAGATGGATGGATGGATGGATAGATCGATCAATCGATCTTGTGTCAGTACTATCAACTCTCTCAACTGACTAATGGCAACGTCTCGCTTGTCAAAGGGCAAAGGCCCCACCTTCTCTTGAATAATATCGAGAACATCCATGATGTAGATGTGCTGAAATTCAATGGAAAGCTAAACCTGGTACATCAGATTTTTGCTATATAGCACCCAGAATCAGCCCGCAAGTTTGTAATTGCATTTGTAAACTACATTCTGCAGTGGTCATGTTTGCGCCGTTGCCTGATCGGAATAATTGCTTTAGTGAATCTGCACTAAACCAGCATGTACAGCATGTGCAAATAACCAGTGCTTTTACTGGGCACAATTCATTTTGAGTGAATTCCCCTCACACTTTTTAAACTCTTCAGGAAGTCAAACCATGAAAGGCTTACTTTATAGTTGGCTCTGCACATTAAAATGGGATAGGAGAAAGTATTTTAAACTGAAAAAATATATTTGTTTAAAGGAATACCATTCACTTTCATTCACTAGCATCTCCTTTTGTGTTCCACGGAAGAAAATAGTCTTACAAGATTAACATAAAGGAGAGTAAGTAATGACATCATTTTCAATTTTGGGTGAGCTATCCCTTTAAGATTAATATAATTTAGCTGACTTCTAAGTATTTATAAGCCTTGCTGACCATTATGAATTTAACATGCATAAATGAGCCTGTGCAACCAAACAGCATTAAGTGCCCAGCGTCCCACCAGCAGCAATGTGGATTAGCGACCCTGCGCTTCCTTCCTTTGGACTGCTCCAGTGAAGCATAAATGGATTAGAGTTATGGCCGGACTGATCCAAGTGCACCATATGTAGGGGGGTTTGTGATATCTAGGGTAACAGGGGGAGAATATGGGGGGTGGGGGGAGTGGGGGGTCTGCAGATGTCTCAAGATGTTGCAAAGCTGAGCTGAAAGTTGCCTCAGGTCAGTTATACAGCCAAGTCAGTCAGAGAGACAGGGAGAGAGAAATTATTTGTGAGTCCATGGGGGTGAAGAACAAGCCCAGGGGGGCTGCAGAAGAAAGTCAAAAGAAAACATGAGAGAAGAATCCTTGAGGAGTATAGAAGGAAATATAGACACTAATCCCTTGCTGACCAGCTTGGAGCTGACATGGCTCTTGGATGCTGTGTGCCTTTGAGGTCTAAAGGTAGGTAGATGTCTTCAGACACAGTGTGGCCTAATGTATAGTGGAATCACAACAGTGATTACCAGCTTGCATGCTTCACTTTTTAGTGTCTACAGTTGTTGGTGTTATGGCAGTCAGTGGCTTGTATGCTTTGCTAGAGTGCATAAGTAACTGTCAAAACTAGGATTCGGTTTTGCAAGCTTATACCAGGATGTAATTTTGTTTAATAGCCCAGAAACTTACACAAGTAAACTTATGTCCATTGAATGTTAACTAAAATAACTTTTATATACATTGTGAAATGTACCTTACTTTGCCTCCTTAGTGACCCAGTGGACAGTTTGGTTGTAGTGTCGTATGGTTGAAAGATAGTGCTGATTTGGATCTTTACCAAATCATACTTTAGTCGATCTCCATGGTTCTTCTGGAAGTGACTTGTGGTAATACCAAATGGGCTCTAACGGGAGGGGAAGGATAGTGGCCTGTTCAAGGTTTGGTGTCATTGGAGCGAATAGCTAACATTTTGAGAAGTACACTTTCCCTATGTTGGAAGGTGTGTGTGTTTGGATTGGGGATTGTCGGTGGTAGAGGGGTTTGGCTTAGGGTTTGTCTCAACTGGAGGCTAATGATTAGAGGGTGACTGTAGACTGGAGGTTGTGGGTTTTCCAAATCAGAGTATGGGAACGGGACAACCTTAAGGTGCGTTCACAATGACAAAAATTTAAATTGCTGGAGCTATCCAAGTTGCTGCAACTCTAAATGTTCAGAAAGACTGTTTCATTGTAGGTGAAATATTAAATTAGGTTTTAGGAGACATGTGGAAGCTGCGCTTTAGGGACATTCACCAATCAAAGGGAGATCTGCTCTTTACTCCCAAAAGTGATTACGGTAACAGCAAGGCTACACAACATGTGCGGTACTACACAAAGCATGGCATGGGCGAGAGCGCCCTTAGGTGTCAGAGAGGAAGTGGAGATGAGGAGCCAAACGGACGATTTTAATGCACAGCATCAAGTTATTCACTTTTTTCTTCTCTTTCTGATTGTAAATTTTACAGTTCTCTGCAACAATCATCCCACCACTTTGTTGTTACCAACTGTCCACAAATAACTTTGTTTACTTATTAATTTATCTGTTCACCCAATATTGACTAATCAATTTCTGAATTTATTATTGTTATTATTATTATTATCCTTGTTGGTTAAAAATAATAATAAAATAAAACATGTATTCTGATAATAAATGTGCATAAAGTGTATCTATATGTGTTTAAATTTTATCGAGTGTAATTTGGCATTTGTCCTGCAGGTGTCTGCATAAGTCTGTGTCCTTACAATGTTCTTAGCGCTGTACGATTACTCAAGAGCACTCGTTAATTTTCTAGCATTTTCAAGTACTACTCAAGTTACGATGCTTTTGGGAAGCAGGCTGCAAAACTAATATGCATCGTAAGATGGATTCTATGATCTACTTAGGCTTACGATGCTTTTGGGAAACTAGGCCCAGGAAAGGAAAGGGTTCTGTGATAAAGCCAGTTCTGTTTCCCATCTCATCTTCGTATGCCAAAATAAGCCTGTTCGCTTATCTCAGATATCTCCCCATCAGTAGACACGTAGTCTCCACAAACCATCTCTATTGTTTTTGGGAGCTGTTTACTTGTGTCTTTGTGGAACAGAGGGATTGTAGATGACCACCTCTGAGATTTCACAGATTTGTTTTGATTAAAAGGATTGTTCACCAAATGAAAATTTTGGGTGAACTATCCCTTTGAACTTACAGTTTTGTTTCGTTATTCCTGTGAGAGATCAGAGCTGTGTTTTCTCTCTACCCCTCCTCCTTCCCTGCCTCCAGTGGCGGATTTAGGCATGGGCGACATGGGCAGTCGCCCAGGGTGGCATCTTGGTTACAAGCAAACAACTTTGGGGGCATGTTGGAGCAGGTTTCGCCCAGGGCACAAAACAAGCTAGAACCACTACTGCCCAGCTCTAACCCTAATTTATATATTCAATCTAAGAAATAAAGGAATGCAATCTAAAATGTTCTGCAGACAGTGCCTATAAATGCGTTTTCAGCATAAAAACCAATATGCATTTCTTTTGCATAACAGCAAATCTTATACAGTATGTTCAATATTCATGTCTTTTCAGGAGGTGAGTACCTAGTGTACTCTGTTGTGTGTCATAATCACCATTGGCTCTATCCTTTAGGGTGGCTGTGGCTCAGATTTGCCACTAAGCGCAGGGTTGGTGTTTCGATTCCCGGCCCACACAACTCCACATGCCAAAGTGTCCTTGGGCAAGACATATGACCATAGGATGATTCTGATGTTATTTTGAAGAATTGTGCTGCCCTGAAGGATCATTAAATCAGTCTAAGACGTGCTCTGTAGGACACACATTGGCCAAATAAATGGCACATTAAAATTATCACAATTTTCACAATATGCTTTAAATTGTCAGTAAAATCATTGCGATTATATTGTGAATATAGCCCTAGTGTAAATAGACCTTTAGATCATTCAGTGCTCTATATGACATCAAAATCTCACAGCAGTAGCATTCTGTCTTGATGGAGATCTGATGGGGTGCCTGGATATCTTGCAGAGGCAACTGTGAGTTAAGAGACTGAGATGGAGCCATGCCTATCTGGGTAAAAAGGACCAAGAAGGGCGAAAGTTCAGTCCTCAGCAGGGGTCTCTCCTCGGGGGGGAATACTCTTAAACCTCACTTTACACTCCCTCGTGTTTTCCACAACACTAAGTGCCCAGGCACCGTCACTTCTCCCTACTTTACTGAGAGATAACATGCTGTGTTCCTCACAAAACAAGTCATCTTTGACTAATAGATGGAAACATTCGTCCCCCAAATTTCAGAAGGATGGCACTGCAAATATATGTCAAACAAGGGTGAATTCAGTTAAATCAGGCCAATTCACCAGATATGAGCTAGTATGCTTGTGCTTGTCTTCCATGATCATTTTACCAGACTTGACTCCATTCTTTGGAGCCAGGTGCTTTGTCCACCACATTATTTTGGGCAGCAGTGGAGGTTGACAAGTCGTTAGACATCTGTCAGATTAGTCCATTTAAGAATGGCCTTTATTAGCTTCAGCTCAGTAAGCATTATTGCAAGGTCAATGAGGATGTTTGGCCTAATAAGGCCCAATTATAGAGATAATATCTTTTTGACTTATCCTATGATCTCTTGGTTTAATCTTTTAATGGTCAACTTTGAAGGTGAATGTGCCAAATATGGAAGATGCTGTCAGGCATGTGTAAAGCCAAATAAGGGTCATCCTATCACATTGTGTTTACTAAAAATATTATATATATTAGAATATAGTAGAACTATTAGAATAATACAAATTGCACATTACAGCAGGTATGTTTGGAAGTAATTGTAAGTGCATTAAAACTATTTAGTTGCAGAATTGGGGAAAGTAGTATTTTACAGACACTAACTTAGTCTTGTTTTCAAATTCCATCTTGGTCTTAGGGCACATGCAGAGAGAATCATGCATGCAGAGTTGTGCTTATTGAATTCCTGACCTAGATTAGTCAGCCTTAATGCTGGTCTGTACTAATGACAAGTAGAGCAGCTTTTCAATAGATCTATTCACTCGTGTTATAGTGAAAACAGCCAACAGCATCCCAGCCAGACAGGTCTTCTGTGTTCATGTATGCAATACCAGTAATTACAGAAACTGGGTCGTGATTCCCTAGTGGTCAATGAAGGAACTGCATTGACTGCGTTCGATTGTGAGATTGTAAATGAAATGAAATTACATTAAAATGAGATTTTGTATTAACTGTAAGATTAATTACTTAAGTCTTAAATTTACAATCTTATTTAACTGCGGAAGTGCAAACAGATGCATTATCCTTTGTTCTTTGGCTGATGAAGGCTGCAACTAATTTATTATCTATGTATTCCATTTTAAAAGTGTCTAGAGAGTCCATCCTTTGACCAAGGTGATGCAGGCAGAGGTCAGTAAGGTGCACTGCAGTTCGACTGTAAACTAATTTCCGCTGGAGTCTACCTTAAGTCCAAGTTTCAGGCAGTGTCCAGGGAAGTATCCCGTGTCTGACGGTTGGTGCTGGCATCAATTCTTCCTCTGTGAAGTCCATCGCAGTAGACTGAAGTGATATCTGGCTGGCACAAGCTGCAGTTAGTCGTCATCACTCAGCAACATGTAGTATTGGGAGTCGGACATCATGCAGGACCAGAGCTTGATCTTTGCAGGCTCTGGTAAACTCAGGATATGTATCCCGAGGTTAAGACAGGGAAACAAATAGAATAATATGAACATGTTAGGTGTTTAAATATTGGGTGTTTGGTTCAGGTTCATTTAATGAGGTGTTGTCTTCCATTAGCATCTTTTGTCTTTGACACACTAATGCATTAGCTGATGGCATGGAGCTTTGTGTTGCTAATGTTGGGCTAACTGATCAGCCGCTGAGGTTATTTGCTCTTCATACCAGTTGCAGCTTCCTCCAGCATTCGATGGAGTGATTAGGGAGGATTTAGTTTTTGGTTTTATAAATAAGCTACTTAATTAAGAGTAAAGAGCCTTTGTTTCTCTTTGATACTTTACATAATACACAGATACAGTGAGAGAGAGAGAGAGAGAGAGAGAGAGAGGGAGAGAGATAGAGAGAGATACCATATAGTTTGTGTTTGTGTTTGAAGCCTGCCTGATAGCGTACTGGTTGATTAAAGTACCATGACAAAAGAAACGAAAAGGTATTGTTAGAAAGTAATACAATGACAATAAATAGACATCACATCTTTCTGTTACTTTTGCGCTGGCTGCACTGAAAAACATATATACAGCTTGAACAGTGTAGTCCGATTCATGAAAGAATGACTCTATTGAACTGGTTCTTTTAGTGAATCGGTCAAAAAGACTCCTAAACTCACGAGTTAGTGCTTTGAATCAGTGTAGCAAATTCCAGATGTAAACACATACATCAAATCGATGTCTATGGTTGATGTACATTGCTATACCATACCCAGCATGGATTTCTTAGCACAGTTAGCTAAAAAATGTGTTATATACTGTGGTTGTAATTTAGTATGTTGTCCTATATTTATAAAAATATTTTTGTGAATAAAGCCATTATTACAACAAATCCTCTCACTATCTGCAGCGGTGTCTAATCTGGACATTGAGAGTAAGCTGATTGGACATTATCAGGCTCCGTGGCACCTGCAGAGAAATGTGTTCCTGCCGTCAACCCGACCCGCATGTGTGGAAGAGCTGCATCGAAACGCCAAACAGAGCCTGCGGGCTCTGTACAGAGGTTAGAGATGTTTACAAATGAATGATAAATGCCAATCAATTTTCAATCACCTTATTCATGCCTGATAGTGAACTTCTGCAGTCTTAGCAAAAAGGTAGGAAGTAAAGTTGATTCAGAGGGCCCTCTAGTGGAGGAAGAGGGAGCAATTCTGCAGTCATAGTTGACATGTCCAACACAATGGTTTTTGGGCAGAACTATTTGTTTGTTCAACCAATTTGGTGATAGAAGTGGTGCAAAAATGACATGCATTAAAGAGATATTCCAGCCAAAACAGAACATTCTCATCATTTACTCAACCATGAGCCATCCCAGAAGTGTGCGACTTTCTTTCTTCTGCTGAACACAAACTGAGATTTTTAAAAGAATATCTCAGTATCCTTACAATGAAACTGAATGGTGGGCACTGGCCAGAACTTTGAAGGTCCAAAAAGCATACAAAGGTAGCATAAAAGTAATCCAGTGGTTTAATCCATTACTTCAGAAGAGATATGATAGGTGTGGGTGAAAACCAGATCAATATTTAAGTCCTTTTTTACTATAGATATCCTCTTTCACATTCTTCTTTTGTTTTTGGTCATTCACATTCTTTGTGCAAATCGCCACCTATTGGGCAGGGAGAAGAATTTATGGTTTATAAAGGAATTAAACATTGATTTCTCACCCACACCTATCATATCTTTAAAATATATAGATTAAACCACTGGAGCTGTATGGATTACTTATATGCTGCCTTTATATGCTTTTTAGAGCTTCAAAGTTCTGGCCACCATTCACTTGCCTTGTTTGGACCAACAGAGCTGAAATATTCTTCTAAAAATCTTTGTTTGTGTTCAACAGAAGAAAGAAAGTCATACACATCTGGGATGACATGAGGATGAGTAAATGATGAGAGAATTTTCCTTTATGGGTGATCTATCCGTTTAACATAACAATAATAGTTATTGGTCAATGTTTAAGATATGTATATTATCCAATAATTTCTGTAAAACTGTATGAATCTATTTGTTCATGAATATGCTCAACAGATCAGCAGCAGAGACAGGAAGCCAGTGAGAGAGAGCGGAGGGTGACCATCTCCATCTCCATGGCTCCGCCCATGCCCACCTACCCATCACCACGCACGCTGAGGAGACGAGAACAGAGAGAGAGACATTTGACAATGGTAAACATTTGTCTGTCTGTCTTCCTGTTTTATAGAATGTAACATTATTATTCTTTGAGGGCTTATCAATAGGTATTTTCTCTGCTGTAGTTCAATTTTTTTTCTTCCCCTATATATATATATATATATATAAAATATAGTTTCCTTATTTTTGACAGAAATGCTATAATATGTAACTCAAAACAGTTTTATTTTACTGATTTATTTATTATATTCAACCCTTTCTAACTGATACTTCCAAGACTATCATATTCACAAGTCACTTTAGCTACACCGATCAGCCACATCATTAAAACCACCTGCCTAATATAGTGTAGGTCCCCCTCGTGCCGCCAAAACAGCTCTGACCCGTCGAGGCATGGACTCTACAAGATCTCTGAAGGTGTCCTGTGGTATCTGACACCAAGACATTAGCATCAGATCCTTCAAGTCCTGTAAGTTGTGAGGTGGGGCCTCCATGGATCGGACTTGTTGGTCCAGCACATCCCATAGATGCTCAATCGGACTGAGATCTGGGGAATTTGGAGGTTAGGTTAACACTGTGAACTCTTTGTCATGTTCCTCAAATAATTAAATATTCCTGAATAATTTTTGCAGTGTGGCAGGGCACATTATCCTGCTGAAAGGGGCCACTTCCATCAGGGAAAACCGTTGTCATGAAGGGGTGTACGTGGTCTGCGACAATCTTTATGTAGGTGGTACATGTCAAAGTAACATTCAAATGAATGTCAGGACTCAAAAGTTTCCCAGCAGAACATTGCTCAGAGCATCACACTGCCTCCGACGGCCTGCCTTCTTCCCATTTGCTGCCATCTCTTCCCCAGGTAAACGACGCACATGCACCCGGCTGTCTACGTGATCTAAAAGAAAATGTGATTCATCAGACCAGGCCACCTTCTTCCATTGCTCCATGGTCCAGTTCTGACACTAACGTGCCCATTGAAGGTGCTTTCGTTGGTGGACAGGGGTCAGCATGGGCACTCTGACCGGTCTGCGGCTACGCAGCCCCATACGCAGCAAGCCGTGATGCACTGTGTGTTCTGATCATCATAGCTATCATGGCCAGCATTAAGTTTTTCAGCAATTTGTGCTACAGTAGCTCTTCTGTGAGATCGGACCAGACGAGCTAGCCTTCGCTTCCCACATACATCAGTGAGCCCATGACCCTGTTGCCGGTTCACCGGTTGTCCTTCCTTGGACCACTTTTGGTAGGTACTAACCACTGCATACCGGGAACACCCCACAAGACCTGCTGTTTTGGTGATGCCCTGAGCCAATCGTCTAGCCGTCACAATTTGGCCCTTGTCAAAGTCGCTCAGATCCTTACGCTTGCCCATTTTTCCAGCTTCCAAGACATGAAATTTAAGAACTGACTGTTCACTTGCTGACTAATATGTCCCACCCCTTGACAGGCGCCATTGTAACGAGATAATCTATGTTATTTATTTCACCTGTCAGTGGTTTTTATGTGGTGGCTGATCAGAGTATTTCAACATAACCTCAAAGTTAGAGCTAGAAGTTAATTTTACAGGGCGAGTTTAAGTTTAAATCAGCACAATTTGCAACAAAAACAATGTTTATTTTATCACAGAAAACCACATTTTTGCAAGGCATCCATGGCACTGGCATTGCCAGTTTGGCCCTGTTTTTAGAGTGTGTGTTAATGATAGTGTGTCTGTGTGTTCAGGAAAGGACTGTGAGTGACATAGAAACAAATACAACACAAACACAGGTAAACACACGTCTGTGTGTCACCTAAAACCCATCCATTCTACTGTTTGGACTTATTTATTTATTTATTTCACTTTAGCTAGATAAACCCACCCTTGATGTCCTGTATTTTTATTATTTTCCTTTGTAATATATTGCACAGGGTTACACAATTGTTCCAGGGAATATAGATTATTTTCTTTCTTTCTTTCTTTTCTTATTTTGCATTGATCTTCATGAAATGATCATGTTATTTATGTATTTACTTATTTCACCAATCAGCCACAACATTAAAACCACCTGCATAATATTGTGTAGGTCCCCCTCGTGCCACCAAAACAGCAGCAACCCACATCTCAGAATAGCATTATGAGATAATATACTTCTCACCACAAATGTACAGAGTGGTTATCTGAGTTACTGTAGACTTTGTCAGTTTAAACCAGTCTGGCCATTCTCTGTTGACCTCTCTCATCAACAAGACATTTCTGTCCAGAAAAATGTCACTCACTGGATGTTTTTTGTTTTTGGCACCATTCTGAGTAAATTCTAGACACCTACATGTTGTGTGTGAAAATCCCAGCAGTTACAGAAATACTCAAACCAGCCCATCTGGCACAAACAATCATCCATGCATTTATCTAATCAGCCAATCATGTGGCAGCGGTGCAAAAAAGCTTTAGTTAATGTTCACATCAACCATCAGAATGGTGAAAATAAATGTGAACTCAGTGATTAGGACCGTGGCATGATTGTTGGTGCCAGACGGGCTGGTTTGAGTATTTCTGTAACTGCTGATCTCCTGGGATTTTCACACACAACAGTCTCTAGAATTTACCCCCCCAAAAAAAAAATATCCAGTGAGAGGCAGTTCTGTAGATGGAAATGTCTTGTTGATGAGAGAGGTCAACAGAGAATGTCCAGACTGGTTTGAACTGACAAAGTCTACAGTAACTCAGATAACCACTCTGTACAATTGTGGTGAGAAGATAGCATCTCAGAAAGATATTCAGAGATGCTGGTTGGCGCTGTTTTGGTGGCACGAGGGGGACCTACAAAATATTAGGCAGGTGGTTTTAATGTTGTGGCTGATCAGTGTGTATATATATATATATATATATATATATATATATATATATATATATATATATTATATTAGTTATTTAAATTGATATAATTTTCATTTTGATAGTTAATCCAAATGTCGCTGTGGGCATCTGCTCGCCGGATGTCAAGCTGTAATGCAGATAATAATTCACTCATTTATGGGTCAATCATTATGAAAATAACTCATCTTTTGCAGCCAACCATGTTGATAAACAACATTCTTCCGGTTGTTAAATGTCTAATATTATTTTAGGCTGTTCAGGGGTCACTGACTGGAGTCTGCCGTTTATAAGTTCTATAAGTTTATAAGTATATACTTTTAGTGTACAGTATACGCATGTGAATAGGGATGCAGCCGGTGTCATAAATGTTTCAGTGCTGATGAAATGCAGACTACTCCTTAATTATATATAATCACCCAAATCTATATTATCACTGGTCCTGTTTTGGCAAGCACAATAAATCACAGCTGTTATTTAAAGACTGCTTCAATTACTTTGAATGACTTTAACAGTAGCTTTGCATGTGTAATGGAACCAAATTCTGCAGGTACAGAAGACAGAGTTGTCTGTGTGGTTTCCTAATTTCCGATCATGTCCATGAGCGATATCTGTGTTTTCATGTTCATCCACATATTCATGTCTATCTTTATGTTTTGTGTGTCTGTTGTAGTTTCAAAGCACCCGGTCCTCCTCCCCTACTGAATGTTGTCATTTCTCTCCATGGAGCAGAAAGGTATTTTTCCCCTGAATCTCCCAAAATCCTGAGCGCTGATCTTGAAACAGCTTTGCATCCCTAATCAAATCATAATCACTCAAACTGGTTTAACGTAACCTCTTTGACACAAATCCCTGTTGAACGTTTTGGTTTGGTCACACAGTAGTTGAATCTTCAAGACATGGCACTGTCAGATTTTAAACTCATTAGATAGTATTAGGGCTGTCAATCTATTTAAAAACATTTAGCAAATTAATGACATGATAAGCCGATTTAATTATTCAAATTCATCGCCATGTAGCACATATACTGTATGAATATTTGCTGAGAAAGCCCTAAAATAACAATGATTCAATATATAATGATTAAATAGTTATATTTAAATTATTACAAATATAATATACAGTATAAAATAAAAATAATAATTTATGTAATTACAATGATTACATTATAGAGGCAGATCAGTAAAGCATTGATAAGACGATACAAAAAGTAACTTTAGAAGTCAATATATTGTTTATTTCACATATTATTATTATTATTTCTCCCAATTTGGAATGCCCAATTCCCCATGTGCTTTTAAGTCGTCGTGGACGCGTAGTGACTCAATCCGGATGGCGGAGGATGAATCTCAGCTGCCTCAGCGTCTGAGACCATTAACCTGTGCATCTTATCATGTGGCTTCTTGAGCATGTTGCCATGTAGACATAGCTTGGACATGGCTTCATGCCACCCACCGCGGCATCCACGCCCAACCAAGAACGAACCATATTATAGCGACCACGAGGAGGTTACCCCATGTGACTCTACCCTCCCTAGCAACAAGGAGTTTTGCTTACTGCCCCCTGCTGAATACAGGTGGTACTTCAAGCTTGCATTGCTTCAATGGTAGGAATATTCAATTAAAGGTGCAGTATGTAAGATTCAGAAAACCCTTGTTATTAATGACACCTGTGGCCGCTAAGTGAACTGCAGCCAGCTACCGATTGCTCATGCTCGTGCACACACTCCATTGGGATGTGATTGAGCGAGCATCCAAAACAATGACATAACATACAAAGGGGCTGAACATGATTCACTGACATCATACTGACAGATGATGTAGCATAGTTACAATTACAGAGTTATGATTGTTTTACTACAAACTTTGAGACTGTATATTATATTTGAATCTCCATTGCTGGAACAGGGCTAAAACAAAGTGTGGATATAGGTCTGACTATGCGAGACTGTAGTTTGAAGTAATCACTTTTCTTTGCATTATACATTGGCTGCGTTTATATGATAGCTTATGTCAGAGTTAGCTAGCTAGCCAGCTTCATCAATAGTTGTTAGCTCAATTTAGTGGATGATGACAGTAGCTGGTTATAAATTATTAATATGTTGACACAATTCTGTATTGATTTTATTCCATCACAACTGTCATTTTGATATATCGATGTCCTGTTGTTTTATTATAATAGAATGTAGAATAGAAGTTACGTTACACTAATGAATGGGTCTTTTTGCATTATCCTGAACATTGTCTAGCGTTCATTTCACGTGTTATTGTAGTTTAGCTAAAATGACACAGATCAGTCCTTATGGCACTATATTTCACATGCTTTGCAGTTATGTACTGTATGATTACCTGTCCAATAAGGAGAATGCCAATTCAGGGTCGGTTTTGATCCCCAAAACCGAACGAAGGTCCCTCCAGGAATCAAATGCCCTGCCGATGTTCACTCTAGTTTTCGCTCGACCACAATCACGTTTCCGCTTAGCCAGACTGGATTCAGTAGATAAAAGGGATTTTTTTTGGCTTACTCTGAGTTTGAGTAGGAGTCGGTGTTGTTCTGGGAGATGGATGTTTGCTGGATTCCATCTCTAAGATAACGCTACCTAGTGTTGCAGTTTGTTGTCACTGTTGAATAGCGGAAGAGAAGCTATAACTGTCTGAGGCAAGGCTCTTGGGAGCGCGCATAAACGTCACATTCTTTGGATTTTCCCGGCAAAAGCGGCCCGCTCCCTTCGCATTAAAATCAGTCTACAGGCATTAATAGGCAACCTAGGAAGTCCGGGAAGGGCTCATTTTTTAAGATGCATTACAAGCCGTTCACACATTGGCAAAAAAAGGCAAATATTACATGAAAATTGTTACATATTGCATAATTTTATTAATTGCGTTATTTTTTTAAATGGGTAATTTTGTATATAATTAAATCGTACTGAATTAAATCGTACTGAATTAAAACGACAGCCCAAGATTTATCGATTTCCTGAATTAAAACCAAACCTCTACAGGGCTATTTGTGTACCAAACCTCTACAGGACTATTTCTTCTAACATCTAAAATCTCCAAAACTCGTCTTTATTCTCTAAAATTCCTCCTCCTCTTTGCTGTCTTTGATGCAACTGTCTTCCATAATTCCTAACCACTGCAGCACATCTGTGCCCTAGATTATAACTTTGATCCGAATTTGCATATATAGAAATCCCTCTCTTTGCATGTGTGTACTTGTTCAAGTGTGAGTAATAGAAAATGGGTAAAAACTAGGGGTCGCAACTAATTGATAGGTGACTACTTTTATGTGCAACTTGTTGATTAGTAAAATAAGTAGTAGTGCAATCCGAACTATGAAACATGCAATTTAAATCTAAAGCCTTTAGTTAGCAGCAAAGTTCTGTTGTAATTTATCAAATCTTCTGTAGCATTATGCTGCTTTGTGTGTGTGTGTGTTGTGTGTGTGTGTGTGTGTGTGTGTTAGCGTGTATTTATCACTTTGTGGGGACCAAATGTACCCATAAGGATAGTAAAACCCGAAATGTTTGACCTTGTGGGAACATTTTGTGGGTCCCCATGAGGAAAACAGCTTATAAATCATACTAAATTATGTTTTTTGAAAATGTAAAAATGCAGAATGTTTTCTGTGAGGGTTAGGTTTAGGGGTAGGGTTAGGTTTAGGGGATAGAATATAAAGTTTGTACAGTATAAAAACCATTATGTCTATGGAAAGTCCCCATAAAACATGGAAACACAACTGTGTGTGTGTGTGTGTGTGTATGTGAAAAATAAATTGCCCATCATCTCACAGCATTGGGGCTTAAACCTACTGTAAGTGCCTGACTCTGAGATGGATGGATTTTAGAGTGAATGAGTAAGAGAGACTGAACATACAGTCATTGGGACTTTTGTCTTTTATCCATGTTTGTGTCCAGGGTTTTCTCTGAAGTGCTTCTGATGATACTCCTATGCAGACAGAAAAAAAAAATCTTTGCTGAGATATTTAAAAAAATGTGTAGAAAAAGAGATAAATTAATGATCTTCATTTCAACCGGAGCCCATCCATTAATTTTCAGCATGGAACTGAAGCTGTGAGAAATCATTTGCATAAATATGCCGCACTGACTAATTTGTGAGACAAGGACTTCTGCCTAGAAACGTACAAAGATTTCAAGTTCTTATAGTCAAAGTCACCAAACAAAACTGATAAAATACTTTTCTCTAAACATACTAAACCCTCAGAAACCATTCGTTGTCTCGACACACGTTATCCTGTTTTTTTAGCTAAAATACAGAAGGGAAAAAACAGTAATATTTTGGATAACATTCATCCTATTTGCAATTTATGCTGCAATATATTTATATTTTTAGTTACTCTATAAAGTTAAATATTCTTAAATTAATAGTTTACCCAAAAATGAAATTACTCTCATCATTTACTCACCCTCATGACATCCCAGATGTGTTTGACTTTCTTTCTTCTGCTGAACACAAACAAAGATTTTTAGAAGAATATTTCAGCTCTGTAGGTCCTTACAATGCAAGTAAATGATGATGACCTAAATTTGAAGCTCCAAAAGTATATAAAGACAGCATAAAAATAATCCATGAGACTCCAGTGGTTTAATCCATATCTTCACATTCTTCTTCTTGTGTTTTAGTGATTTGCATTATTTGTGCATATCACCACCTACTGGCAGTGAGGAGAATTTATAGTAAAAAATTACTTAAATATTGATCTGTTTATCACCAACACCTATCATTTCACTTCTGAAGATTTGGATTTAAACACTGGAGTCTTGTGGATTTTGTGCTGCATCTATGTGCTTTTTGGAGTTTCACATTTTTGGTACTCATTTACTTGCATTGTATGGACATACAGAGCTGAGATATTCTTCTAAAAATCTTCATTTGTGTTCAGCAAAATATGTATTTTAAATTTTGTGTGAACTATCCCTTTAAAGAGGGGGTCTACCAAAATGTGATTAATAGCCTAATAAATGTGAACTGTTTTACACCGCAAGAACCTAAATTAGTAGGAACATTGCTTGTGGGATTTTTCAGTTTAAAACCTCTCTCTCTCGCTCTCTCTCTCTGTTTCAACTTCTCTCTCATTTTGGTCTTGAACTTAATGAATGGCATTCTTTCATTCCCCTGATGTCTCTCTCTCTCTCTCTCTCTCTCTCTCTCTCTCTCTCTCTCTCTCTCTCTCTCTCCTTATTGAAATTTGGTCGTGAGCCAGGCGGAGAAATTAAACCGTCACATTTGGCTATTTCCCAGCCCCCCTGTTTTCCCTCTTCTTGTTCCTTGTCTCTCTCGATTTGGCTCCATACCCTCCTTTTTATCTCCTCCTCTGCTCTGATCTTGTGTTTTCCAAAACTCCACTTCACCCATTGCCCCTTTTTTAAAGACAAAATGGCTATGAACTCCCTTTGAGACTGCCTGTCTGTCTCTTTTTGCACTGGTTAAACTTTTCCCTCTTTCTATCACTCTTCCTCTTGTTATGGGAGAAGTTTCCATGGTAACCCTTTTTGGTGGGGGGTGGGGGGTAGCAATGTTTATTGTGAGGTCCTCATTGGGTGGCTGGGAAAGGGACACCCATTGACACAAGTACTATATTACACAGCTCTCTTTATTACTGTGTATGTTCATATCTGTGGCTGGGTGGCAGTTTTAGCTACTAAACATTCAAAACCTCCTTAGTTAGCTCTCTATGAACAAGGTACATTTGCTGTCTAACTGTCTAAGAGGATTTAGTGGATGACAGCTGAACAGTGGTCATTTATGGAGGTTGTTTTGGTCTTCAACTTAGGAAATTGAAGTGAGTCAGTGTGTTGACAGCAAACTTTCTCCTTAATTGTTTACTTTCTAATCATTTCTGTTTGAAGTGTTCTCTGCTTTTTCTCACTCTGCATGCTAATGCTTCTTCCTGCATGTGCATGTGGCTTTCATAATCAAAAATGTAAATGTCTAACATCATATTTTTGTTATAAGCTTTAGGCACTCAAAAAGAAAGTTAAAGGCCCTGTTACATCATAATTGCCATTGTGTGTATGCAGTTGTACTCCTTCAAATTAATATAAATACACACTAAAAATCCTAATTTTTTGACTTTACTCAAATTAATTGAGTAATGCCATCTCTAAAACGTATGTAATTGAGTTCACTAAACTTGGTGTTCATATAGAATGAACTTAACTATTTAAGTTAAAATAACTAGATTTGCTGAGAAACTCAGATTTGCTTTTAAAATACATATGTTGTTGTTTTTACTTAATAATTGTAATTGAATTGACTCAAATTTTGATAATACAATCACACAGCTTAAATAAAGAGTATAACTCATTCTAGGAGAATCAAGAAATAAACTTTATACATGCATTCAGTAAAGAAAACTGGTTAGCTATTTAATGGTGCCTTTAATATTTTGGCAGGTCTAACAGGTATCATAACTCCATTTAACCTCTGTAACCTCATACCGATAGTCTCTACCGGAATGTTTTTCCAGGTTACCCCTCCAGTCGAGTCAGATTCAGAAGTGTTGGGTCTGGGCAACTGGCCAAAGTGCCCAATCCCAAACACACCCTCAACGCTGGACAAGCAGACCAATTGGCCCGGAGTCTTGCCACTGCCCACCCCAGAGGATAAGATGAAGACCGACTCTCAAGTCGTCACCTCATGCATCGTTCCCATTAATGTAACAGGTAAATGCGTAAAGCCCCCTACTTTATTAATGCATGCCGAGGCAGTCCAGAGTCTGACACTTGATATAAAAGGTATTTCATAGCAGCATATTGTATTATACAAAGTTGTATTTTGAAAAGGAAAACTTGTTACATTGGTTTTGGTATTATTTAGATACTTACTATTTGACTCAAGTCTGACATTGTCATACTGTAACTACTAAAGGAGAACTTTGGTCTATTATGAACTAGTGCACATTTAGCATGTCAGGGATTCATAAAGAGCAATTTATGTTAATGTCAAGAGCGTTTTCATTGTTTTTAACTCTAGGCCTTTTGGTCTTCCCAATTCCCATTAGAGATCTTAGCTGTCTCATGTCTATGTATTAGGCTGTGATAGGTTTAGCAGTGCTAATGTGCCTCAGGAACATGTTTTGTAGTTCTGGAAAGTAAATAAGTCTATGTTATGCCTCATTGCCAAATCTATTTAATAGCTTCGTCATCTTGACCAAAGTTCTCCTCTGGCATCAATGAACGGAAGGCTTTCCTTGTGAGAACGCTGAATTTTGCGTGTATTGTTTTCAGAAGAGGGTGCCATCGCTACTTCCCCTTCAGCGATATCAGCTTTCCTAAGTGAGAGATCTTTTACGTGTCCATTCAGTTTCCCCCCTTCAGTATCAGTGCCACTTCATTCCCCAAACCACCACCATCTAGAACAAAGTGCAGAGAGAGAAAAGGGGTTGGCAGATCAGCCATGAGAACACTTTCATTTTGGATGTTGTAGCAGTTTACAGTAATGGCTGATTTGCGTTACTAGCCCATGCTAACATAAGCTGAGGCTAAGTGGCTAATAACCAGTGCATAAGTAGTAAGACGTTTGCATGTCCTCTGTTGGGCAATGAAAAATGCAAAGTGAGACTAGTCCAAAGTTTGGACACATCTGCTCATTCTGGATTGTTACCATTTTCAATATTTTAGAATAATAGTCAAATTAATACTTCTTTAAAGAATCCACCGTTTGTCTGGATTACAGCTCAGCATTCTCTCCCAGGTGCATTCTGAAATGCTTAATGAAGGGTTAGTTCACCCAAAAATGAAAATCCTCTCATTGTTTACTCACCTTTTAAGCCATCCCAGATGTGTATGATTTTCCTTCTTCAGCAGAACCGAAGTGGAGATTTTTATAAGCACATTTCAGCTCTTTTTATCCATACAATGTAAACAGATGGCATCAGGCTGCTGGCGGTTTGATGGTCCAAAAGGAATATTTAGGAAGCATAAAAGTAATACACACGACTCCAGTTGATAAATTCATGTCTTCAGAAGCAAATCGATTGGTTGGTGTAAAAAACAAATTGATAATTAAAACTTATTTTAATTAAAATAAGTTTTTATTAATTAATTAATTAATTAATTTAAAAAAAATCGCTTCCTGCCAGCAGTCGACGCATCACATTGTTGTTGCGTAAAGTAAGCACAATTTCACGCAAAAAGTGGACGCTTTGTCAGTACCGCCGCTCCCAATAAGCAGACTACGCAGTCTGCGTAGGGCACCAACTCACTAGGGGGGCACCAGAAAGTCCAACGGCTGCCCTTACTCGCACGTTATACGTTATTCAAGCACCAGAAAGCAGTTGCGGAACACAGATGATCGCGTTGCGATCAAATCACATGAAAAACCCCCCCACACACTCAGCGTAGGGCATCAATTTGGCCAGGGGCGGCCCTGCATATACAACATCAATTTGGCCAGGGGCGGCCCTGCATATACAACATCAATTTGGCCAGGGGCGGCCCTGCATATACAACAGAGGAATGAACGTCACGTGAGAATTAGGTGATTTCAAACAGCAATCCAGCGCTGGACGGAAGCAATGATTTAAAGTTAAAAACTTTTAATTGTTGATTCGTTTTTTACACCAATCTATCGGTTTGCTTCAGAAAATACTAATTTATTGATTGGAGTCAAGTGGATTACATTTATGCTGCCTTAGTATGCCTTTTGGACCGTAAAATAGCCAGCAGCCTGGGGATGTTTATTTAAATTGTATGGACACATATAGCTGAAATCTTCACTTTGGTGGAAATCATACACATCTGGGATGGCTTAAAGGTGAGTAAACAATGAGAGGATTTTCATTTTTGGGTGAACTACCCCTTTAAATTGTATTGAAGGAGTTTCACGAAGGCCCTGAACCCCAGTGAGAAACATTATTCACTACGTGAAATTTGTTTTAGATGCCCGAGTGCCTTCCTACACATTTATTATCCAATTTGTGGTCAAATGTATTTGTTTAAATAATTACACTTTTCATTTTCTGAAGAAATCCATATGTAATTACAATATATATTTTCAAACAAAACTCATTTAAAGCATTTTAGCATGAGCCAAGTTAAAAAAAAAAAATTGAATATCACGAGAAACTTATGGTAAATTCAGTTCAGTGTGTACAACCTTTTGCCTGGATGTGTACATTAGTTTAATAATGAAGTATTAGACACGCTGGAAAGTAGGTTAAAATCTGCAAGTCATGAAATTTGAAACAAAAAAGTTCTTCGTTGTCTTGGTTACCACCTTTGTCCCAGGGAATGCAAAGAGTCAAGGAAGGGTTTTATGCATGCTAATTAGTTGCATCGGAACTACAAAGAGGCCAAATATATACTCCAGCTTGACTGAGTGAACGGGACTTTTGCAGTGCGTAGTCATAGGCAGTGTTGACTGGAAATTGCACATCACAGCCAAAGTCCAGTAATTGATGCTCAAAGGGCAAAGCTTGCAATCACATGAGAGTCATGATGCATGACAGTGGATAAACAGCCAAACAAACACAGGTTCAAATCTAGAGTTCAGCAGGATTCAGTGTAGAGAGTTAGGCTGGGTTTGGGTAGTAAGGTAGATGCTCTTAATTTTCAACCCCAGCTGCTTTCTGTTCTGACGTCCTAAATATGTGGCTCCTTTCACCTTGCATGACATTGCGTATTGTATGTCTAATGTATTTCTGTGTGTTAAAACATTTGAACATGACTTAAATCCATTTTTTTCTTTTTTTGTTGCATATTTATGTGACTATCTAATACATGCATTAAAATGAAGATGTCTTTTTTGCCTGAGATGTATTGATAACCATAATGTATGCAAGATGACTTTTTTTTAATATTACATTTGTGGTGTGTATATATATATATATATACTTTTTTCTTTTTAAAACAAATATTTAAGATATAAAATGATTATTGTTGTTACAGTTTTGTATTATTTTTATGTTCCTTAATTGTATGTTTGAAATTTATTTAGCATGAAAAAGCTCAATTCATCATGAGTGTGAGAAACGGGGTGGGGGGCAATAAAAAAAACAGTGGCTAGCACTCAATAACCTCTCACATGTCTACTGCTTTTTGCAGGGGTTGGTTTCGACAGAGAGGCCAGTGTGCGCTGCTCACTAGTCCACTCGCAGTCCGTTCTTCAAAGGCGGAGGAAGCTAAGGAGAAGGAAAACCATCACTGGCATTCCCAGACGTGTGCAACAGGATTTGGGTGTGTGCATCTGTAATATTTTTACATTATTCTATTTTGTTTTCATTGCATTTTATTTGGGAAGTTGAAACATAATGTACATTAACTTAAGCATCAAGAGTTAATGTTAAGATTTATGCGAGTGTGTTAGGGAAAGTGTATACCTTGACTGGTCACCATTTCTCTTCAGGGACAAGTTAAATCAAATGTAAAATTGCTCACCATTTACTCACCCTCATGTTGTTCCATCCAATCCCATGTGACTTTCTTTCTGAAGTCAAACACAAAAGAAGTTCTTTGGCAGAATGTTAGACTCAATCACCATTCACATTCATTGAATGGAAAAAACGATGCAATGAAAGAAAATGGTGATTAAGGTCATCTTATAACATCTTATATTGTGTTCCATAGAAGAAAGAATGTAATACTGGTTTGAAACAATATGAGAGTGAGTAAATTATGCAAAATTATTTTGTCAAGGACACTTGTACTATATTTTGATAATTTCTTAGCAGTCAGTTTGGTATATTAGGTATTTAATAAGAGTAAATCTAATGTATGGACAGGTATCATTTAAATTATTACTGAAAAAATAACATTGAGTTGTTTTTAGACTCAGACGAGTCTCCAGTGGCCAGAGAACGTACAGTAATAGTCCACACCAACCCTGATGCTTGCCAGGAGGATCCACTTTCTCATCTCAACACCAAGGACTCTGGCTGCCAGACCGAGGAATTCCTGATTGTTGGAGCTGCACCTTCACGTAGACGGATCAGAGCACAGAGGGGGCAGGGCGTGACTGTGACACTTTCCCATTCAACTGGGAACATATCCTCACTGCCTGACAGCTCTGAAGCAATGTTTACTGCTTCAGTGGGCTCCCGTCTGCGCTCCCGAAGCCTCCCACGAGAAGGAGGGCGTCTAGCGGACGAGGGTCACGATGACAGTGATGAGGATGACGTTGAGGAAGAACTCTCCCCATTTGAGGCCGAAGACTTCCTACCAGTCCCAGGGGAACATATTCTGAAAGATGATGAGGAAAGTACCGATGATCAAGCAGTCCAAGAATGCCAGCATGCTGGAGGTGCAGAGCATGACTGGATGGAGAGGGGTCGATCCCGTCTGCCTCAGAAAGCTGACATGGGCAGCTGTGAGATTTCCTCCAGTTCTGACACGTTTAGCAGCCCCATCCACTCCGTTTCCAATGCTGGCATGCTGACTAGCCAGATGGACCACAAGGAGGATCACCAGTCATCAAGTGGCAACTGGAGTGGTAGTAGCTCTACATGTCCCTCTCAAACATCAGAGACCATTCCACTGGCAGCCTCACCCCCACTCACCGGATCATCACACTGTGATTCAGAACTCTCATTGAATGCAGCTACCAATACAAATTATGATTCCACAGGATTCATGATTGATTCATATCCTGGGGATCCATTGCAAGGACATAGGACAGGTTCATTCACCTCCACCATAACGGAGATGCTAGATGATGCAGGAGTCAGCACTGCCAGTGAAGGTGAGTGGAGCTATCCACACTACAAGCCCAACATGCCTTGCCACCCAGACTTCAGTCCTGAGCACTCTAGGGAAGAGAACCACCTAGAATGTCCCAGCTTCACTAGCATAGCTACTTTCGAGAGTTTAACAGATAGACCGTCTTCTGAAAAGGCTGACACCACCTCACACTATTCTGTAGATGCTGAGGGCTACTTTACCTCCATGCACTTTGACTGCGGTCTTAAAGGTAGCAAAAGCTTCACATATAACTATGCATCCATAGACCAGCAACAAGCAGAATATGGACTTCAAGCAAACACACTTGGGAGGCATAGTCTCTCCCTAAGGAAACCAAAGGTGAAGCCATCCCCACCAAAACGCAGCACATCCTTGAGTAAAATAAGCAGTAATGTTGAACCTTCTGCTGACAGGAAGGAACCAAAGATAGCTGGTTGTCAAAATAAATCAACATCTTCTGGGGACAAAACACAGCATGTGGGGTTAAATTGCTCCACAAGTCTGGGGTCTTGGGTTGTTGATAGTTCTACAGAGATTCCAGATGTTGCTTTATTTGGATACACAGAAACACATTCTTTCAAAGATGAGGGAGTAGTACAGTCAGACTATGCAGACCTCTGGCTTCTTAATGACTTGAAATCCAATGATCCTTACAGATCATTGTCCAATTCCAGCACAGCTACGGGTACCACTGTCATTGAATGCATTAAGTCACAGGAGAGCTCAGAATCCCAAGCTTCCCAGTCAGGATCCAGAGCCACCACGCCTTCACTACCATCAGTGGAAAATGAATTTAGATTGCCTTCACCAGAGAAGCTGGTATGTCTAGCATCTCCCTCTAGTGGCTACTCAAGCCAGTCAGAAACACCAACATCTTCTCTGCCAACAGCTTTCTTCCCAAACGCTCACCAAGTGTCACCCACCAGTGGCAAGAGGAAACCCAAAGTTCCAGAGAGGAAGTCATCGCTTGCTTCATTGCAGCAGCATTCATCCAAGAGTGACCTTGAACTACCTATCATACCTCCCACCCACCTTAACCTAAGTGCCCTGCCAAATGTCAACAAGCCTGCAATTCACAAAAACCAGACACTCATCCTAAATCAGAGGAAACAGAAGGCTGCAGCAGAAATTAAGTGTGAGATTGTGGCCAGTTCGGTTTCAAATGATGAGCTAGCAATCACCAATCCTTTAGCCATCACTCCTAAGGTTCTATGTTCAGTTCAGCTACGTTCAGTTGGCAAATCTGGGGAAGGTAGCCACTATCGTCTTCGCACTGATACTGCCACTAGGCCTAAGTGTCCCACTGTGATTATCAACTCCTTACCAACTCACAATAAATCCCATGAAACTAGGAAACCCCCTCCATATAGACCCCTTCTCACAGAAGCACCCTCTCAGGACAATTGTGAAACACTGTTTACACCAGTAGATGGACTAGCTGCTAAGAATATAGCAAGCCATTTTGGTGCAAGAAATAGATACGACCGACTAGCCACATCACCTCTTTGGAGCATGACTGCTTTTAGGGCCCAATCTGAGCAGTTAAACAGGGATGACATCACTTCAGTCATTTCAGACAATTCTGCAAGTCAAGAAGGTAAAGTTGCAGATGAAGAGAGCACATCAAATATTTTTTTTGCCCAGAGCAATCTGGAAATAGAGCAAAACCATCCATTAAGATCTGAGATAAATGAAGGAAGCCCTCCCCTGCTTCTCACACCTGGTCAGAATGGTATAGCAAAGAGGTCAGACAGTCTTGACCAAGTGCCTGATATTATCAATCAAACATTGGAAAAATCGCAAGCTTATCCAATCAGTGGTGCTGTTAACCATGGAGAACAATCTGTAACATCAGGTGTTCCAACCAGAAGTGCCTCACAGGAACACGTAGAAGAAGGGTCAACACCTGACACGGAGGACTATTTTAGCAAGGGTAAGTGGTAAATAAGCTCTAATTTTAGGTATATAAATGAGTTGCCTAACTCTTTCCAATCCAACATTTCGAATAATGTATTTCAGAGTCCACACCAAGCGATTCAACTGTGTCACCTCTAACAGACGAATCAAAAACTGATGACGATAGTGTTTTCCTTTCACCAAGTAAAGCTCGCACAACAGAGGATCTCTTTGCCATGATTCACAGGTGTGTTTTACATTTTTTGAAAGGCATGTAGATTTTATATCAGGGCTATTCAATTCCATTCCTGGAGGGCTACGTCCTGCTGAATTCAGTTAGTTCCAACCCTTACATACTTTCCTCCCTGTAATTGTCACCAGTTGTAAAAAGATGCCTTCTTGGCAGGCAGCAGATGCCCTAACCCCATACCCATCCCTAATCCTAACCTTATGGAGCCTGTAAGGCTGAGTACCCTGCCAGGAACAACCTGAAGCACCTTTCACCCATTGTGGTAATTGTCATCTCATGACCATGATTAGCTGGTTCATGTGTGTTTGATTAGGGGATGAACTAAATTGTAGAATGTGGCCCTGTTTTATATGAACCAAAAAACTAGTAGCAAAAATTCCAGAATCCTCAATGCCACTTTAAAAACCAAACATGTTTTGCCATCTCAGGTCAAAAAGAAAAATGCTGGGCAGGAAAGATTCTGGAGACATGACATCACAGAGCCGTTCAAGTGGCGTTTCTGGGAATGGCCCTGCTACCAATCCTGCGACCTCTCCAAGCACCCCGACCACGCCCACAAATTCAAGTACTCAAAATGTGTCCCATAGAGCGCCTGGTCAAATTTACAGGAGTGTCAAAAAGTCCAGTACCTCGAATGAAGAGTTCAAATTGCTGCTGTTGAAAAAGGGAAGTCGCACCGACTCTAGTTATCGCATGTCAGCTACTGAGATCCTAAAGAGTCCCATTGCACCCAAAAGCCCTGGTGAGTTCCTAATGGAGGGATCCAGACCATTTGAGGAGCCACTCTCTCCTTTACAACAACAATTTCCAGAGGGATCACATGAGCAAGTCTCCAGCCCCTTTCCAAAAACATATGCAGAGGGATTCACCACAAAAGCTTTTCCAACATCTGCCTCATCTCGACAAGGCCGATCAAGGATGCCACCAGCTGCAAACAGTAGCCGCTACAGTACACGTAGTCGGCTGTACACAGCTCCTATGCAGGCAATATCAGAAGGGGAAACAGAAAACTCGGATGGTAGCCCTCATGATGACCGTTCCTCCTGAAAATGCACCTTTGACTTTGAGTCTTGACACAATCTTTGACATCAAGTCAAAATATAATGCTGAGCACTTGGCATAGATAATGTTTTAAGTATTTGTTTTTAAGAAGTCAGAATACAAAAGACAAAATTAGTCTGTTGATTTTTAGTGGTGGTATTCTAATAACTTCCAGGAGCATATTTATTTTATGTGAATGCTTTGTTTGTGTACCAACTGACATTTCATTTTGGGATGAGAAAAATCGAAAACCCATCAATTTGTAAGTATTGACGGGGCATCAATACAGTGATGCTATTTTGTCACAAACTTTTAGCATTGTCAAGCAAGACATAAACAGTACTGTATTGGGGCTAACTGTGAAAATGGGTTCAGATGGTGTTAAAAGAAGGGAAAATCTTTCCTGTACCTTAAACACAACTGTTTACGGCAGACAGCTTGGGACAATCAAAGAGTGGCCTTTTGTATAGTTAGCTGAAGCATTAATGGGTTGAGTATTTTTTTGAGTAGCATCTCAGATTTACTGTTAGCCTGTAATGGATCTTATTGGGCAAGAAATGTAGCTGTATTTAATTATCCTAATGGCCTACCACTATTTTGCACTTCTTTTGGTATTGAGAAAGTTTCCCAAAATTTTACAGAACAAAATTGCCACATTAATAAAATGAAAAGTTACAGAAAAATAAATATGTATATATAGTATATGAATTAACAAAAAAAAAAGAAACTGTATTTTTATTGACATTATGGACTATCTGGCAAATGTGTCACAAGCTTGTCCCCATTGCGACACTTTTACGATATTGAAAGCCTTTTATAATGCAACGTCTAAATTGATGACCACGTGGCTCTTCCCTTAATTCAATATTTATCTTTTTTTATTGAATTTCTTAAAACGTACTTTTTGCAATTTAGAGATAGAAAAATGTTGTTAAAAATCAGCACAACCCATTGTTTCTATTTCAACAAATTGATCTGTTGAGGAAACACAACAACAGCTACAACATGGTCACTAGACGTATTCTGTGAATACTGTACCAAAACTGTTTCTCATTTATTAATGATTTTATTCTGCTTATTGTGAGGAGTTTTTTTTTATTATTATTGATCACTGAACCACACAGCAGAACTAATACTGTGCAAATGTTTTACAGCCAATTAATGAAATTATGCCACTACCCCAGTGGTTGTAGATTTGATGTTTAACTGCATGCAATAAAACTTCAGAGAGTAGCCAATATGGGTATGTTTATTGTCCATTCAATGAATTTTCCTCAATACTGTATGTCAAGACATTTATTGTGAGGTCATAAGTTGTTGTTGTCATAAGGGGGGGGGGGTTGTCCTCAAAAATTCAGATTGAAACACTAAACAACCTATTTCAAAGACATTTATATGTAGTAAAACGCACTACATCAGAACAATATTTTAACAAGTGTAGAAGGTGAAGTAGAAGTTTTTAGAAGTGTGTAGTGCACGTGCTTTTGGTCAAGGAAAAGGAATTTGCAGTTTGAGTTGCATTGGGTTTGAATTTGCGATGTTGAGAGGGCAATGAAGAAAGTTAAGAGAAGGATAAAAAGTGTTGTCTTTGGCACAGATGGAAAACAGACATTCTTTTCTCTATGCGGTTTCTGTTAAGTAGCACAGACAACTAATCTAGCCAAAGAAAGAGTGCAGATTGAGGTATGTAGCAATATCAGACCGAGAGACAGAGGAAGTCTGCATTAAGAGGGGTTTGTGTCTTGGTATTTATGTAGAGACAAATTTTATTTTCCTGGATTTTTGTCTTCACAAACAATAAATCTGTGCTTTCAAGGATGTGAAAAGGATGCAAATCAAAGGAGAAAGGACACACACATATATATATATACAGAGACGAATTATGACTTGCAATGGCCCCGGGGCCAATTATCCCCAAGGGCCCCCCTCCAAAAGTTGTTGAGCTGGGAGGGGGTTTTCGTTTTCATTGTTAATGTGTATTCAAGTGGGGGATCACAATCTGAATCGTGCAACCAGGGCCCCCCCACAGGCAGTCAAGGGCCCCTGGGCACTGGCCCATTTGGCCCGGTCGGTAATCCATCCCTGTATATGTATATATATATATGGACTTGTGCTACTGTTTTGGTTATCTTTTCTCTCACATGGAACTCTAAACTCTTTGTCTTAGTTTCCATGACCCACCATGTGTTTGTAATGTTGGTACTAAAGCGGAAGGATTATTCGAATTTTTGAAAAATGCTGGATTGTATGAAATATTGGGCTTTGATACATTTCTAATGACTACAGATTTATGTATGGTTTATTGACCTGTAATGCTTTTCGTTTTGGAGTTTAAGCTTTAATGGGAAACACTGGTTTAAAAAAAAAAATTATGAGTTTAGCACAGAAATTACAACCACTTATAAATAATATAAAAAAATGATGTCATAAGCTATTTTGTGAATGATCCTCCAGTGGTGTATTTGGCATTTCTTTCATGTGTTCTGCCCATTGACCTTGTAAGATTCTGTTGTTTCAGCAACCTAACTTCATTGGTGTGAGAGTCAGTCTTTGGTTCATTTACAGGACCAAGCAGATTATTTTTCTTCTGCTATTTTAGCACTAATAGCTACCTGCTGACTTCTGATTAAAACTAGCTTTAGGTGAAGACTGCAAAGGGAAAAACACTATAATCTTAATTTAAATTGCAAATCTAAAAGGCAACAAAGAGTGTTCATTATCTCCTGTGACATCAGAGGGTTGCAGATGTGTGTAAGCTACCATTCTAACATTGTAAAGTCTCATCTTAAAAGTTGCACTGATTTAGCACGTTTGTGAAGGTTTTCACATTGACTTTTATTGTCCCTAAGGCTATTTACAGAAAAAGTTCAAACCAAAAAATAGTCAAACACAAAACGTAATTATAAATTGAGCATAAAGTTAATTGCACGCTTGATTTGTAACGTGCAAAGATGTGCGTACCAAAGGATTTCAGAGTTAAGCGTGCTAAAGCAAAACAAAAGTTACTGTCTCTCCTGGTACTAGACGGAGGTCTTCAAGTAACTAAAATGAAATAACTTTTTTTGTACATATTTGTAAATCTAAATTCTTTTTAAACCATTTCCAGGGTGTTTCTTATGTAAAGTGTTTTCAAAGTTTACATTAATTATAAGCCTTTGTATATTTTTGATCTGTGCAACACTTTGAGTCTTGTATTTATTTTTTAGTAAACTTGTTGGAAAGTCCCATTGTAAAATGTCTCTAAAACCGTTTGCCAACTTGACTGGCTGTTTAGTAAATGTGCATAGAAGAGGCCAATAAATGTGACTGCTTAAACAGTTATGCTTGTGTGTTTAAATGGGAAAGACATTTAACAGTATAAAGATACAGAGCATAATGTATATAGAATGAATATTATATTGTCTGTATAGTGAGCAAATAGAAATTTAGACACTTTTTGTTTTTGCATTTGTTATAGAAAAGCATCCATAACCTGATAATATCTTAATTAAATGCAATGCAGTTATGCTTACTCCCAAAGCCTACCAAGATGTACAGTGGCCCCAAAAAGTATTAAAACTTAAAGGTGCTGGAAGCGATTTTAGCCGCTCTACTTCCACGAGACTGAGCCATTGAAAATCCATGCCCCTCTTTCCAAAACCCGGCAATCCAAAGATACCCAAATAGCTTTTTGAGATTATTGAGACTGACATCTGACTGGCATCAGGTAGAAACAGTTGTTTAAAAAAAGAACCGCAGCAAAATAGCGCCCTCAACTGACAACTGTTATGAGCAACATTGCATAAAAATGGCTTTAAGACTTAATAATTCGCTGCAACTACAACAAAATGATTGACAGACCACGGCCCGCACAGTCAAGAGCTGTCACAGACCGTGAGATATGTCAGGACACTTATTTCATTAATATCTTTCAGGGAGAAGGAAAAACTTTTGCATACCTTTCCATGAAAAAATAGCTTACAGCACCTTTCAGCTACACTTAAAAAATTATGAATTTCATGTCACTGGAAATTTTTTTTGGTATTTGCAAACAAATGATGCTAATGAGTACTTTTTTATGGCTATCTTCAGGTCCAAATAGTTAAAACCTCATATTTATAATTTAACATTTACTCTCTCTATCGAGTCCCATGTAAAGCATGCTGGGAAATTGAAATTTCCTGCCCAGTTTCATGTAGTCCCAACTCAAATGAATTAAGTAAACTTCCATTTTACAACTTTTAATGATAGAAATCAATGAAATCAAGTTGTGACAAAACATTCTAGAATTGAGTTGCTTTAATTCGTTTTAATTAAGTAAACTGAACAAGCAGCAAAAATATTTTTAGTGCATAATAGACTCGTCAGAATTTACAAGCATTATGTTATTCAGTTAAACAAATATTTTTATTAAGGATGAGGCCACATGTGAAGTAGACATTAAGTGAAGAAATGTATCATAAAATGAGTTTTCAAAAGTTTTCGATCAAATAAGTGAAGTTAACAAGCAAACAAAAAATAATAATAATATATATATATATATATATATATATATATATATATATATATATATATATATAAAATATTATATATAATTAGCTAGTGTGACATTTACAATCTCTCCTACACTGTTACTTAACAAAAAGCCTCTAAGACTGTGATTAAATGAATCCTAATATTTTTACCGATTGCATGTTTTTCTCTTTATGTAATTTCAATGCTTTATCGCTGTTGTTTAACAACTATGTCAGCGACTCCATGCACCTGAGTCAGCTGAGGACAGTCGAGGGATGCCAGAAGTTTGTGTGGGCCATGACACTTGGGAACAAACGTCTCCGTCAGGTTCACTGTGGCCAGACTTGCAATGTCACTGAGAAAGAAAAAGATTATTATATACCTACTAAAACTAAAACTACCCAGCAACATATCGGATCTAATATTTCAATTGTATTAGTTCAACATGGTTTTCTTCAGACGATTTTAATCTAGTTCAATCAGATAAAATGAATATAATTGAATATATTATATTATGTATTATCTTACCCATGTGTAATTGTTCTGGCCTGCTGCAGTCCCAGTCCCTCAATACGGAAAGTCACATTCTTCAGCACACAAGACAGCGGGTTTTTGAATGTGATTTTGACTGGCATTTCTTTGCCCTCCACACAGTCGGATACAGGCTGATAGGGAAGATTACAATCAAATGAATACCATACAGTACATTAAACAATCAAGCCAAAAGCTCAAGCCAGTTTCCAAAACAAATTATGTAAAACAGACAAAGTGAATTAAAAAAACGAAGTGCCTATTAGCACTAGTTGTAATTAAACAGCACCTGCTACCAGTGTTACATAAAAATAGTAATTCCCTAATAATTTTATAAAATTGTAATCAGATTACTTTAATAATTACTTCATTGAAAAGTAATCACATTACTAATTACTTTACTTTTAAGTTACTTTCTAAAAAAAATTTTTAACCCCGTTTCTCCCCAATTTGGAATTCCCAGCACCCACTACTTAGTATGTCCTCGTGGTGGCGCAGTTACTCACCTCAATCCGGGTGGCGAAGGACAAGTCTCCGCTTATGAGACAGTCAACACTGTGGAGACTCACAGCATGTGGAGACTCATGCTATTCTCCGCGATCCACGCACAACATACCACGCACACCATTGAGAGCAAGAACCACTAATCGCGACCATGAGGAGGTTACCCCATGTGACTTTACCCTCCTTAGCAACCGGGCCAATTTGGTTGCTTAGGAGACCTGGCTGGAGTCACAACACTTTTCTGTTTAACACATTTGAAATAATGTTTATATTTCTATCTTGTTCAGTCATACACTCAACACCTCACATTTATCCTTCTCAATGACTCGTTATGCGGCCATAATAAAATATTGTATTAAAAATAAGCATAATCCAATAATGTACTTAAAAGTAATTAAATTAATTGAATGTTAGTAAATATAATCTGATTACTATAATTTAAATGTAATGTATTAGACTACTTTTTGGATTAAAAAGTAATTAAATGACAGTAACTAATTACTTTGTAATTGGATTACACCCAACACTGCCTATCACGCAGCGTGTCTATTTGTGCTCAACTATTTGCGCCCCCAGAGTTGCAGGACTGGTGTGGAGTTTATCGACAGTTTGGATGTGCTTTTCTCGTGTGGATGACCTGCGTTCGATGCCACCTTTTGTCCCACTTTTTCTCCCCCTGTCTCCACTATTAATATTTCCTTTAATACTACTTAAATACTAAATAAATGAGAATAAAAAGGCTGATTTACTCACAGTAATTTGGTCACGGTGGTGGTCGGGGAGTAGAAAGTTTTGATCCAGGTAACATTAACCATGGTTTTACTATAGTGATATTGTTTTACTATAGTGATATTGTACACTGCCAGGGTAAGAAGGGAAGCACATGATGCACCCGTTATGCATAGTGCCCACTGTACAAGCCTCAGTATACAAGGGCAGTGTTATGATCTGGGGTTGCTTCTGTTGTTCAGGTCAAGGCTCAGAAATATTATGTGGCAATAAAATGAAGTCAGCTGATTCCTGAATGTACTGAATGAACAGGTTATCACATAAATTGATTTTTTTCTTCCCTGATGGCACGGGCATATTTCAGAATGACAATCCCAAGATTCATCGTGCTAAAATTGTGAAAGAGTGGTTCAGGGAGCGTGAGGAATCATTTTCACACATGAAGTGGCCACCACAGAGTCCTGAATAGGGCTGGTAATCGATTCCAAAAAGAATCGATTCCTCAAATTTTTGTAAGGGAAGTTTAGGGTTACGTTTGGGGGTTTAGGTTGGTGTAGGGTGCCTGTGGGACTCTAAATAAACACAATAAAATGCTACAGTGATGCCCCTAAACTGTATGTTAGTATTTAAACAGGGGTGCAAATAAAATCTGAAACTATTTGCTCTGTGATGCAAATAGCATCTAAGACTATTTTTAAACTATTGTCCATTGTTAGTTCATGTTAACTAATGACCAATTAAATTAACTGAAAAATCCCAAACCTGGTAGAATACAAACCTACAACCTATTAGTCTAGATTTTTGACATCTATGCCACACAATCTCAGTTTAAATACAAGATCCTGTTGAACTCACAGCAATCACAAGATCTGGTGTGCGCAGTCTGAAGTTGAACTGGGAGGCCAGAATCTGTTTAGTCTGAGCGACCTGTCCAAAAAGATTGAGCATCAGTGCTGCCTGGTCCACAAGGTGGAATTTATACTCATCATATCGCAGAGTCCAAGGTATAGTCTGGACTATAAAGGGAAAAGAGAAAAACACCAGATGAATATTAATTCTCTTATTCAAGTCTCCTAATATACCACCTGTGGTCTGTACTGTAATATCATGCTGTTGATCAACACTAAACTATGATTTCAAGCTTCTATCATCACTCACCATCACAAGGCTTCAGCTCAATGTCTAGCTTGCCCTTTCTCACTAAGGCATTGTGAACTCCGGTGTAGTACGTGGCTGCCACCTGGCTGTAGAGGGTGACAGTACGAGGTGAGTCACATGTGTTCTTCAGAACGATGGAAAGCACAGCATCCTTGCCCACACACGGTCCCTCTCCCTGCATAGTGACTTTAACAGTCACTTCCCCTGCACAGGGCAATGGGGATATGCATCGCTTGGAGCCATGGCGAATGGCCGTTTCCAAAGCAACGCGGTATTCCTCTGTATCTGATGAATGTTGTAGAGAGAGGGAAGATAAATTCATTTAAACTGTTCCGAGTTCAATCTAAATACCTTCAGGGATTCATACAAACAATAATGTGATCAACCTTGTGGATGTTTGTAGAGGTGTGTGATATCAAAACGTTTGTCAGAGCCAACAGCCTTGGTGCTGATGCAGTGACCTACTGCGTTCTTCTCAACATGGACAACACCAAAGGTCCCATCACATCTCCGTTGCCAGTAGACTTTATTATTGTTCACCTGGAACACAAAGGACCAAACATTACTTCTACAGTACTAACACTATACCAATTATGGGTCCATGCAACTGGACTGAATTTACACGAGAAAGAAAATGTTTCTGGTGGAATGTTAAATTAGGTGTAAGGCATACTTCAGCAAAAACAAAGGGCACATCATGCTTTAGGAAGACCTGCCCGCTACGAATCGCAGCAACAGAGGTGGGGCCACAGCGGTTGAAGCCCTGGCTGGTCTCCTGAGGAGTGGAATCAACCACTTGCCAACCTCCAAAACCAGCTGGCAAGTCTGGCCGAGTCATCCAGGCCTCGTTCCACACATGGTAGTTCCTATATGAAGAGAAGCAAGAAACAAAGTGAGAGAGAAACAATCAGTGAATGGAACAGACAGTTAGAAAAGTGAGGGAATAGTTACAATAACAACTTCCAAGACCATAAATGCTGTAAAACGTGGCCCATTTAAAGGGATAGTTAACCCAAATATGAAAATACTCTCATTTTCTTACCCTCATGCCATACTAGATGTATGACTTTCTTTCCTCTGCAGAACACAAACGAAGGTTTTTAGAGGAATATCTCAGCTCTGTAGGTCCATAAAAGTCAACAGATACCAAAACTCACACAAAGGCAGCATATTAATATACATATCATTACAGTCCAGTGGTTAAATCCATGTCTTCAGATATTGAAACTGTCCTTTAAGTCCTTTTCTTACTATAAATTCTCTTCCCTATGCAGTAGGTGGCGATATGCACAAAAAATGTGAATCGCCGAAAACAAAAGATGAACTCTTAGGAGAGAAGAGTTTCGGTTTCTCACCCACACGTATCATATTGCTTTTGAAGATATGGATTTACCAATGGGGTCTTATGGATTACTTTTATGCTACCTTTATGTGATATTTAAACTTCAAAGAGTTGGACCCTGTTGACTGTATGGACCTACAGAGCTAAGATTGTCTTTTAAAAATCTTTGTTTGTGTTCAGCAGAAGAAAGCAAGGCTGGGATTTGACATCTGGGATGACAAGAGATCAGTAGACTAGATTTATAATAAAAAATCTTACCAGATTGGATTACAGTTCAGGTTGTCAATAAGCTCAAATTTCTCATCTAAATAAACGTCTGTTGTCAAAGAAACGTCAGTGTCATGAGCTGACAAGAAATTGGAGATGGGACGAGTGGGAATGCCTAAACACCTCAACACTGAGAGAAAGAGAAGACAAGAGAAAATAAGTATTTTACACCACCTCACTTACTCAAACCCTTTTCCTCCTTGTCCGTTTTGCATGAACTCTTACTTGTGTTGGTGACCCCAGCGAAGGCCAAGCTCTGTCCGTATTTCACAGGCATTCCTCCACTTTTGTGGTACTGTTTCAGAATGGGACTGCTACCACACCAGGATGTTGGAGCAATCCCACCTCTGTAATTATTTGACCAGTTACCAGTCAAAACACCAAAGTCATCATTGGCAATAACCTGCCAAGAGATGTTCGAAAGGTGTTATGTCATTATCTGTCCACATTGGTAGACATCATCAAGCATTTATGCATGCATTTGGCAGATCCTTTTATCCGAAGCGACTTGCAGTGCATTCAAGCTACACATTTTATGAGTGCATGCAATCCCTGGGAATCAAACACATGATCTTAGTGTTGCTAGTGCCATGTTCTACAAAAAACAAAGTGAAGACTCACCATGGCAGATACCACTCTGGCGACATTAGCAGGGCTTCCCCATCCTGAGCAAGGGGCGCCACTCCTTTCCAGCGCATACAAACATGCAGCCAAGACTCCGTCATCAAACTAAGAATCACAAATCAGAAAAAAGAACATTCTAGATTCAAGAAACATTTGCTATGTTGTGGTTCAGATATATAAAAAGGGTTTCATAGCACTTCGCTGTTGCTTGTTCTGTCATGTAGGAATGAAAGTCCATCTAGGGCAGTGGTGGCTCAGTGGTTAAGGCTCTGGGTTACTGATTGAAAGGTCGGGGGTTCAAGCCCCAGAATCGCTAAGATGCCACTGTTGGGCCCTTGAGCAAGGCCCTTGACTCTTTCTGCTCCAGGGGCGCTGAGCTCTGACCCCAGCTTAGGCTCTGCACAATGACAGTGAAGTTGAATCTTAATCTCTTACTTGACCGAAGTTCCATGTTCTGCAACCAATTTGTTGCTTCGTTCCATAGTAGATTCTTCCTATGTCATTCAGCACATACTCAGTTCTCTCTGCATTATCCTCTAGGTACACACAGTCATCTGAGAAGGTGACAGAGAGAGTTGGATTTTAACTGGAAAGATTTATATAATTTCATTGCAATGCAATACAATAAGCTTTACTGGTCCTCCAGTAAAACCAGCACTAATCAGCTTGGACCAATATGGATATCTACTCATAGCTAAAGGTTTTGAATGAAATGCAAGTAGGATATACGTATAAAAATATAAAGTGCATGATTATTTTTGCCTTGTACACCTACAACGCCCATGTCATTAACACATACCTCTACACCAGGGGTTGAACAGCATGTAAATGTCATTGTCAGGGTTGTATGGCGAAATGTATCTGGCCCCTGGACAGTATGTTGCAACATTGAGCTTGTATCGTCCAATACAAGCAGACGGAGCAGAGCTAACACTCAGTTTGATTCGTTTTTGTCCCTGTTCAACAATCTTGGCTCCCCAGCAGTCTTTCTTCAATTCTTCCACTAGTGGAACAATCACGTACGTGCCGTTCTGTATTGATGGAATGTTACCTGTAAAACACAGTAGGTAGGACAACCATTTCAATGCTGATTTAGCCCCTCTAACATGTTCACTTTAAATATATCAGCATGTCCATGGTCGAATGTGGTACCAAGTGTCAGCTCCAGGTGCAGTTTGTCTCTATTTGGAACAAAAGGCCGGGACAGCTCAACCCACATTTGAAAACACTGTCCTCTACGGACGATGAGGTGATCATTAAGGTAACAGTTTGTGTAATGCTCCAGTCGATTCGGTCCTGTCCTGCATTTAAGGAGGTCGATGGAACATACCTGCAGTACTGAATCTGAGAAAAAGTAAAAGATAGAAAACAACGAATGACCATGCCTTTATATTAGCCTTGAAGTTAACCTATTCCTGGTTCAATACTTAATTTAAGCTCAATTGATAGTATCTGTGGCATAATATTGATTAATGCCACAAATAATATTGAAATTCCGACTCATCCAGTGAGGCACTTACAATGGAAGTTAAGGGGGCCAATTTTTATAGGGTTTAAAAGGCAGAAATGTGAAGCTTATCATTTTATAAAAGCACTTACATTAATTATACTGTTAAAACTCATGCATTGATTGAGCTGATTAAAGATTATTAAATAGTCATTTTCACTGTCATTTTAGGGTTTTGTTGCCATTGCATCGTTATGGCAACAAAGTTGTAAAATTGGCTATTACTTACACAGATAAGCTTAGTAAGTGATTATATCACACCAAAATCATGTTAACACAAATGGTGTTTAGGTCTTGTTGCTATACTTTTGAAATAGCGAGTATTTTAACATTTACCGATTGGCCCCATTGACTTCCATTGTAAGTGTCTCATTGTAACCCAGAGTTTTGCATTTTTTTAAAGAAAAGGAGGGACGAGTCGAAATAGATTTTTGTGGTGATCAACATTATGCAAAAATGCTGTCGATAAAGCTTTATTTGTATTAAACCCGGAATATTCCTTAAAGTGCTGTCAGAAAATGTACAGCCCTTACCTTCGCTTCCACATGCCTGTTTGCTTTCACAAACTGGCTTGCAGCTTGCTCCCAAGTCCACTTTAGTTCCAGTGCAAATGTTTTTGATTCCAGACATACTGTATAGTTCAAAAGTAGGCATATGGAAAGGACAATAAAATGAAAAAGTATAAACATAATGCACAAAGATAGAGGGTAAAAAATACATAAGGCTGCTTTCAAACACATTGAGGAAAATGCAGCGGTAACACTTTACAATAAGGCTCCATTCGTTAATATTAGTTAACCTCCAGAGACCCTGCGTCCACATGTGTGGACATTACGTTTTGGCTGCGCTATAAGCTATGCATAATTTAGTTACATTTAAAGTGACTGATCTCAGTTCAGGAGACTCTGTGCTGTCAATAAAGTGCTAAACTTTCAATACACCAAGTCATGTGACAAAACAACAGGCCTCCGATCATTTGCGTCAGAAGATTAGAGTCTCTAATGTCTCTAGTGTTATCCGACATGTTATTTAAAACAATTCATTGATTTATCGCTAAACAGCATGCTGTTAAACACAATGACCACGTATGTGGACTATAGGATAATTTTCCTTAAAATATTCAATATTCACTGTGCATTATCACATTGAGAATCAGTGGATGCATCCAAAAGCTGACTTAATTTTTTTTGCTTTTTGGAGAGTGAGTATGGAGTTAGGATGAAAATAAGGTGCATTTCAAACTGTTCTGAGACCAGTGCAGTCAGACAGCACACAGGAGGTTATTGGACGTCATTCCCTAATTAGGGAGCAAGGGAACAAGGGAGCATCCTATAGCTTCACTATGAAGCCTAAGTGCATTTACTCCTAACATCTGGTCAAAGGTTCAGTTTCAGGCTGCAGATGATGTTTGGACATCTCAACATGTTTGGCAGACATGGGACAGTGATAATCAGTACATAGATTCAGAATTTATAATGTATAATTTTATTTGAACATGGCTGGCAGTGATTGGATGATGCTGGACATTACTTTGAATCAGAATTAATTATGCAAATTTCTAATGTAATGTCTGTAAAATCTCAAATACATGAATATCCAACAATCCTGGAAACACATTAAACAATTTGAGTAAACGCAATCTGACCTTCTATAGCTTGGTATTATTCATAATCTCGCAACTTTGTCCCACTGTCCACATATGTGGACATGCATTTTTAGGAAAACTATTTGGTCTAAAAAATAATACTTATTATAAATGAATTAATTAATTTATGTATTTATGTATTATGTCTCAGTTGGTAAGCACTGTCACCTCAATCACTGAATAATTTAATATCTTTGATGGCTATTTCCTAAAATGTCCTTTTTTAAATAAAAATCTGAATGCCAGATTTCTTCAAAGCAGTTATTATGTGCAAAATAAAACCAGGTTACAGGCTTAAAACAATGTTTAATAAATGTTTTAAGTTTATTTATTTATTTATTTATTTATTTTCATGCAAAAATAGTGTGACAACAGAAAAGATACACAATAATAATAACTTATACACTTATGCTTGAAAATGGAGTGGGAAGAAGTAAAACTTATTAAACCCCACCCCAGTCTATCAAAGAATTTATACAAACAAAAAATAGCTGCTTCCTTCATCAATAATCTCAAAGAGAAAATAATAATAATAATAATAAAAAAAAGAATAATAATAATAGTAATAATAATACCTCATTTAGAAACAGTGGTTGCACAAGTCAAAACCACACATTCATACCATACATATTAATAATATACAGATATTTCCACAGGTAACAATGATTATCAAATACCAACAATGGTAGATGGAATACCACAAGGGTAAATAAATAATAACTAATCCAACAATCCACACAACATATATACAACCAAACCACAATGTCATTGTAATGGAACCAGACCTTTCGTTTGTAAAGACGTTTGAAATTGTGAATGCCTTGACACTGCTTTAATTCAAGCCCCAGATTATTCCACAAAGTAACCCCACAAACAGACATAGAAAAACTCCTCCTGGTGGAACCCACCATTGGGACCACAAAGTTTCCAAATCCTCTCAAACTGTACGACTGCTCCTTATGAGAAAACATATTTTGAATGTTCACAGGTAATAAATAGTGATACGCTTTGAACATGAACTGTGCATTATATAATTTTACAAGATCCTGCATTTTTAATAGCTTTGATTTAAGAAAGAGAGGATTTGTGTGTTCGAAATAGGTGGCCTTGTGTATAATTCGTATAGCCCTTTTCTGTAGCAAAAAAAGTGACTGTATTACATTTTTGTAATTATTGCCCCATACCTCTACACAGTAGATTAAATATGGCTGTATTAAAGCACAATACAGGGTATGGAGTGCATTATACTCAAGAATATGCTTAACTCTACTTATTATGGCAAGGCTTTTGGAGACTTTAGTTGTAATATGTCTGATGTGGGCATTCCAACTTAGCTTGTTGTCTATCGTTACACCTAAAAAGTTTATTTGCTGAACATTTTCAATGTGTACTCCGTCTATCTCAACCAGTTTCTGCGAATCAGCTTGATACTTTCCAAAAAACATCACTTTGGATTTATCTAGGTTTAAGGATAATTTGTTGCTTTCCATCCATTTTTTAAATTTACTTAGTTCTTTGTTTATAACGCTAATCAGTCGCTCCAAACTATCATTACTATAGAAAATATTTGGGTAACACTTTAGAATAATGGTCCGTAGTTAACAAGTAGCTATGCAGGAAGTAATAGGTAGTACTGCATTAACACCGAACTTAATACTATTAACTAATATGGAAGCAATATTAACTAAGCAGTAAGTAATAGGTAATTTAGTACAAAGGTAGTTCCTTGGTAGGTATTTGATTATTACTAAAGAAATATATCCTCATTGAGAACTACTTGTGAATAATGCAGTACTACCTATTACTTCCTGCATAGCTACTTGTTAACTACGGACCATTATTCTAAAGTGTTACCCAAGTTATTTAATTTTATATTTGACTCATACTGTACAGGTTCTGTGAGGCACTATAACAAACACTGTAATCTGGAAGATGTGGTTTTACGCTTATCGCAACATAAATGCAGCCAATTTCTTCATTAAAGATGCAAATTGTTTTTGACAAGAGAACATCAATGTTTATATTCATATCCTAAAGAGAAGTCCTCCTCAGGCAGCTACTGTAACATAAAGGTAGGTCTTTGGAGTCTGAGATATATTGAACTGACACTCAATAGAGCTCATGATAGTGAACTAATCCAATCATGAGAGTGTCAACATCACTTCCTAATTATTTAAGATTTAAAAAAAATATATCATTATTAGTATTATTCTATGTTTAAGTTTGAACTAAACAGAACATACGTCCATCCTTTGGCAAGAGTAGTAGTCACAATCTCAACCTGTAGCTAATGTATTTGGGGGGAGATAATATTCATAAACTGGTTTCCACAAAGAACCCAATTGAGGCACATGCTTCTGAAATGTTATGACCATGATGACCATACCCCCACAATTGTTCACTTTTAGACATGTTACTTTTGTGATTAGTAATTAATTGGTTATTATTTCTTAGTTCACAAGTAGTTCTCAATGAGGATATATTTCTTTAGTAATAATCAAATACCTACCAAGGAACTACCTTTGTACTAAATTACCTATTACTTACTGCTTAGTTAATATTGCTTCCATATTAGTTAATAGTATTAAGTTCGGTGTTAATGCAGTACTACCTATTACTTCCTGCATAGCTACTTGTTAACTACGGACCATTATTCTAAAGTGTTACCAATATTTGTATCATCAGCGTACAATACACATTTAACCAATTGAGAAACATTGAAAATATCATCAATATATAAATTTCATATTTAATATAAAAAAGTTGATTACTTACATGATGGAAATCCTTGTTCCTTAATGTGTTTGAAGAGTGCCTTGTATCTGTTTGTTACCAGAATAATCGTACTCAAGTAACCGTTCTCAGGGAACTTAAAGCAAATGAGAAGCAGGTGAAAAGTAGGTCTTGCGGTGCCAAACTTGCGGTGCTTTCACTAAAATGTTTCTCCCAAACACACTGTTTTATAATCACCTCCTCTGAACAGCTCATAGTGTGCAACCAATGACCATAATAAGAGGGAAGGTTTGGGTGAGTCACACAAACTGTTGTTTAATGTTCTCTTTAAGAAAATGAATGGAGTCAAATTAACATCTTAGTGTAATTGTTCTGAACTGAATAATGATGCTAAGATGGCAATTCTGCCTTCTTAGTATAACAATTATAGTAAGAAGGCAGAGCTGTCAATGAGAAATCCCAGACTAAAAATCTGCTCATTTAAGTTACTTGTACAGAATCTCTATATAATGGTAAAGTAACAATAGTGACATTTTAAATTGTTCATCAAAAAAATAAGAAACCGTTTATTTTAGTTTTTTATGATTGTGGTTTTTGTGCTCAGGGATGGATTACCAAATGGGCCAATGGGGCCAGAGCCCAGGGGCCCTTGACTGCCAGGGGACTTTAGGGTTTTAAGGCTTTAATGTTGGGCGATCCAGTTTGGCGATCCCCCCGCTCGAAAACCCATCAACAATAAACTTTTTAAATACATTTTTTTTATTTTATTGTTTAGTGTTAATTTATAACAATTGTGCTTTGTGTTATTACCCTGGCATTAATAGAATAATAAAAGTAATAATTACAATAACAACCACTGCAGCACTGGGGTTTCTAATGCTTGCTAAGGGAGTGACATTAACTTTTGCCATCTTTCTCTCTTCTTAGAAAGTGAAAGTGGAGATTTATAGTAAAATAGGACTTAAATATTTATCTGTTTCTCACCCACACTACACTTATCATAGCGCTTCTGAAGATATGGGTTTGGATTACTTTTATGCTGCTTTTATATGCTTTTTTGAGCTTCAAAAGGACTGGTCACCATTCACTTGCATTGTATGGACCAACAGAGCTGAGATATTCTTCTAAAAATCTTTGTTTGTGTTCTGCAGAAAAAAGAAAGGGATGGCATGAGGGTGAATTATCCTTTAATATGGCTTGAAAACATAAATAAAAAATTGGCACATCTTACCAACTGGAATACCTTTTTCAGAAATCACCTATTACTGGATACTTAATAGGCCACAACAATAACCCACATTATTGGGACACGCCACACCTTTGTAGGTCAGTTTTGTTTGTTTGCTCCTAATTTGATTTCAGTTATTCAAGCCCAATTTCCATGACACTTTCATTCAGTGCATTACTGTAATACATTATTTACTGTATATTATTGGTTCACCCTTAAGCCACCCTGCTGAATCTAGCATATGGAATCCAAAGGGTGTTTTCAAGTCTAATGCTCAAAGCAACAACAGCGTTTATATTGCACTGCTAGAGCATTGTCCTCTCTGATGATGTAATGCATTGAGAGCACCTGTGTTCGAACAGAACTCGTCCTACTATAGCTCATAATGAAAGGTGTGGAGTTTGTTTGTCACTTAGGAGTTAGAAATGGCAGATTTGAATGCTGATGGATTGCAGATTCAAAGAACTAACAGCTTTTAATGAGTGTAATAATCAAGTGATTGATAAATAATTCAAATACAATGCACTCATAATCCTCCCCAAGAGGTTGTGATGATCATATGAAAAGGTGAATTATTATTACTAAATTACTGTAAAGCTGCACCAAAACTCTGACTAAATAAGCAAAGTTTGAATAAAGACTGTAGACTAAAGAAACAAAGACTAATCTTGCTCAGTTTCAGTTGGAACGGTTTTAATTATTTTGTAATCCTGTGCTACAGTACTAACCGGACACCAATCTATGGGAGAAGATTAACATATATTGAACAAAGACCATTATATTTGTAAACTCTTTTTCTGATTTTTTTAAGACATGGCAAATCTCAAAATGTGCCATATGATTTAGGGATTTAGGCTAGTCTTCCATGTTAATAATTGATGATTTGCTGTCCTATGCAAAACTGCAACGGACTCACCACGTCTCTTTTAGCAAGTTCATAAAACAAGATTTCTTGGTGATTAGGCCAACAAAAACAAAAACGTCTCAGATACAAATAAAGCCTGCACATTATAATTTGACAAGACAAACTGTACATGACTTTAGCAGGATTGATAGTGCAGTTAGTTTGAATGACAAAGCTCAAGTAAAGTTTTAGTCATAGGTGACCTTCCTCAGTGCCTGACCAAACCCAATATTACATTTCTGGCTGATGGCACAGTTGTCATCATGCAAATGCAAACGTTTGCAGATACCAATGCCATGATAGAAATACCATATTTGCAGATGCATGGTTCATTTATTTCAGAAAGCAAAAAAGTGCACTAAAGAGGAATGACTGAATATGTCTTCTATCACTGGAGAATTACAGAAGAGATACATTTAAAAAATATTCACCATACACCATACACATTTTAATTGATCTCCTATGGTCTTAAAAAAATGGCACCTTCCTTTGGTATTCACGGTCATTTTTGACCGAAGGTTTAGATGTGTAACTCTTTTTAGTTTGAGGATGATAACGATACCCATTTATTTTTCCCTGAAGTAAGAACAATATATATATATATATATATATATATATATATATATATATATATATATATATATATTTTATTTTATGCTATTTTGATTTGAATTACATGTACATTTCTAAATTTGACCATTAATTTGCATATAAAAATAAGCATTTTTTAGCTTTTTTTTTTTAAACATTCAGAACCTACACTTCTATATGTTGAAACATGAGGAAAACATGGGATATAAACAGATTGCTGCCATTTGGTGAACAAAATATGGATAAAATATACAGACTTGAAAACCATGTCATGCCAGTAACAGCCAGTAGATGTTTTTATCACAAGATATGCATGTTCTCCATTGTGAGTGTGTTATCATCTCAACCCTTCATTTCTGAGTGTGTATGTTTAACATTGTGGCTGATTTATTGGTTTTATTTGACAAATAAAATAAAGACTGTGTTATAGTCTCACCAGTTCATTCTTGTGTGTACGTAAGTATTTGTGTGTGAGTGGGTGTGTATATTTTGCACTGAGGATATTTTAGAGTCTCACCCTGTTATTTTTGTTTGTTTTTTCCTTCATTGTGGCTGATTTATTGATTGTACTTGACAGATTTAAAAAAATGCTCTGTTTTGTTTTTTCATCTTTCCCATTCACATTCCGCGAATTCCAAAGATGTCGATTTGTTTTATGACCACTTATCGTTTCAAGCTAATTTTTTTTTAATGTTCAGATGGCAAATAGGTAAAAAAATGACAATACAACAGGAGGGTTCAAATTCTCTTTAATACTATCCTAACCCTACATATTAATACACAAAAGCAGGTCAACCTTTTAAAGAAGTTGAATGAGTGATGTGCCCTAAATGCAGTGATGTTGTAATATGATGTCTGTGCACTCTTTTATATGTTGACTAATGATGCATTTAATTCTTAATAGTGAATCTTTGAATAAATAATATTAAAAACGTATGTGGTCCCTTCCAGTCCTGAGTAATTACTCTACAGTGAACATTTATCACAATAATCCTCTAACTCAGACAACATGTATTAAAGTAATTATCTCTTTAAAACCATTTGTGACTCACCCTGTATTATTTCCTCCCTCCAATGAGATGACAATTCTTCACAATTTTCAGCTATGAGCCGTGGATGGGGTGGATATGCATAAGAAGTGAATATATACCAGGATTCAGTCAAATGAATTAAGAGCTTGTGCCAGCAAGATCAATTATTTTCTCTTCATATAATTCAAGACCTCTGGGTTAAAATACATATCATGTAAGTTATCATCTCAAACATTTTTGTAAACTTGTTGTCTAAACTAATTTGTGCATCTTCATTGCTTTACGTAAACAGGCATCCATATGTTATAGGTTGTGTTTGTATAGCAGGTGTTATTAAGAAACCATAAAGCCTTTGTAAACAGAGATTTAGTAAAGAGATATTCTGTGCATTTATTGGTAATTAGTAAATACTGATGTTGTACCTAATTAAATGTCTTCAATGAGGCAAGAGTGTCTAAAAAGTTTAATGTAATTTAATATACAGTATACCGGTTGGATTAACAGTAAAAAGGCCATTAAGATGATCTTGCCTGAATGTTCAGACAACTGAAGCTTCTGGAGAAACTGATGGATACCTCGTTTACTTATTTCAGTGTTTATGGTTAGGATTAGGTTAGTGTAAGGTTAGGGTTAGGATGAGAAATGCCTGGAAATAGAGAAATTGTAACTGGATAGCCACTTGTGTGGACAACTTCGATTATGATTAATCACTAATTCCACTCAGGTTTTATCCTCCTCTTTTGAACTCTCTCTCTCTCCCTCTCTCTCTCTCTCTCTCTCTCTCTCTCTACACACACACACACACACACTTATGTTCTTTTCGTCATCTAACAGCATGTTTTTTGGAAAGTCGGCAATCAAAAACCTTTGCACTTTTGGCCGTGTCCCTGCCATTAAACTGTCAGAAGGCGCACACTGCAAGTCAGTTTGTGAGAACTACCTAACATCATGCCACGATTACGATCTGAAAGGTGTTGTCGCCAAGGATTTGGCAGATGAATGCAAAGGGATACAAGCGTGTGGAAGCAGTGGTGAGAGTTTGCTTAACAGGACTTTTTTAAGAATTCTTCTAAACTTTGGCAACGCAATTCATTGTTTTCTTCATTTTTTTTATTTTTCTCAGATTCAATACTGCAGGTATGTTCTATTGACCTGATTAAATGCAGGAAAGGACCAAATCGTCAGGAGCATCGCACAAATTATTATCTAAGTGATCATCTCATCGTTCGTAGAGGACTGTCATTTCACATGTGGGTTGAGCTGTCTCGACCTTTTGTTCCAAATAGAGACAAACTTCACCTGGATCTGAAACTAGGTCAGTTATGGCCTTTTCTTGCCGCAAACTGTACTTGTGTGGTTCAAGGGAAATGTCATTTTTCTTTTTGTGTTTTTTACAGGTAACGTCCCATCAATACAGAACGGAACGTACGTAATTGTTCCTGTAGTAGAAGAATTCAAGAAAGACTGCTGGGGGGCCAAGATTGTCGAACGCGTGCAAAACCGAATCAAGCTGTGTGTTAATTCCCTTCCAACCGCTGCTATCGGACGATACAACCTCACTGTTGTAACACACTGCCCAGGGGGCAGATATATTTCCCCATGCATTCCAGACAATGATATTTACATGCTGTTCAACCCCTGGTGTAGAGGTATGTGTTACAAAATAAATATTAAACACATGGGTGTTGGTTGGAGTTAAATGGATAAAGATACCGTACTTATATTGTACTTGTATTTCATTAGACTTTTAAATGAAATCAGAAACCCTCAACTGTGATTAGTTAATAATGTACATGCTTGCCCAGGCTGGTTTTGTGCTGGTCTAGACAGGGCAAAAGCATAGTCATGCTTTTCAGCAGCTAAACATAGTCTTGACAGCAATGGCTACTCAATATATATATAAAAAAAACATTTGATGTTTTCTGCCACCTTGTCAGATGACTGTGTGTACCTGGAAGATGAGGCACAGAGAACTGAGTATGTGCTGAATGACATGGGAAGAATCTACTATGGAACGAAGCAACAGGTCGGATGCAGAACATGGAACTTCGGCCAAGTAAGAGGGACACTATCATTCATATCTGAAACAAAAAGCAACAATGAAGTGCTACAGACACAGTTTTCTATTGACTGCATGGTATTGTAATCTCTATTTCGATATTCTCTTAGTTTGATGAGGGAGTCTTGGCTGCATGTTTGTATGTGCTGGAAAGGAGTGGCACCCCTTGCTCAGGATGGGGAAGCCCTGCTAATGTCGCCAGAGTTGCATCTGCCATGGTGAGTCTTCACTGTATTGAAGTCTAACAAACAGCCTTTATTTTGAGCATGTTAAACCTCAATGAAGAAAGATAATATTATAAAACTTTCAACTATCTAACCTTGGCAGGTTATTGCCAACGAAGACTGTGGTGTGTTGATGGGTAACTGGTCGAATTGCTATAAAGGTGGGATTGCTCCAACAACCTGGTGTGGTAGCAGTGCTATCCTGAAGCAGTACCACAAAAGTGGAGGACTACCTGTCAAATATGGACAGAGCTTGGCCTTCGCTGGAGTCACCAACACAAGTAAGAGTTTACATAAAAAGGGCAAGGGCAGAAAGGGTATAGAAAGTGATGTGGTGTATTTCACTTTCGTTTTTTTCTCTTTCTTAGTGTTGAGATGTTTGGGTATTCCAACTCGTCCGGTCTCCAATTTTTTGTCGGCTCATGATACTGACGTTTGCTTGACGACAGACGTTTATTTTGATGAGAAATTTGAGCTAATTGAGCACATGAACTGTAATCCAATCTGGTAAGACTCGTTGTTTTTTCTAGAAACATGGTTCAACATTTATATAATTTGAGAGTTAAACATCACTCTCCAACTCTTTTGTTTCCCTCCATTTCTTGCTTGCTCTCCTTGCGTAGGAACTTCCACGTGTGGAATGAGTCTTGGATGTCTCGTCCAGACCTGCCATCTGGTTTTGGTGGTTGGCAGGTGGTTGATTCCACTCCTCAGGAGACCTGCCATGGAATCTTGCACTGTGGTCCCACCTCTGTTGCTGCAATCCGCAGCGGGCAGGTCTTCCTCAAGCATGATGCGCCCTATCTTTTTGCAGAAGTACATTATTTCCTTAATTTCTAAGTCTCAGTACATATATTTACATTATGGCAAATTGTTAGTACTACATTAGTAATGTTTGGTGCTTCAGGTGAACAATGACAAGGTCTACTGGCAGAGGAGATGTGATGGGACCTTTGGCATTGTCCATGTTGACAAGAACGCTGTAGGTCACTGCATCAGCACCAAGGCTGTTGGCTCAGATCAACGCGTAGAGATCACTCACCTCTACAAACATCCTCTAGGTGAAAGCCCACACATACACAAACCTTAACTTTAAGGGCCAGTTCACCCCAAAATTTTAATACTGTCATCATTTACTCATTGAGAAGGATATCGATGCAGGCAGAGCTCCAAAAAGGGGTGGGAACACCAAACCACCAGCAAAGATATAGGGAGCACATAACCTAACCATTTCCCTTGACCTAACAATGTGTGGAAGTGACTCCCCCCTTTTGGAGTAACCCCACCCTCTTTTGGAGATTATGCCCCCATTTGGAAATCTCTGGCTTGCAGCTATACCTACCTGTACTAATTTTCATTTTGGATGAACTATCCTATAAAAAAGCCTGATATTTTAAGCATTTGCTTTACTTTTAAACAAATGTCAAACAATCTTCTCCCTCTCTTTCTATGACATTCATCAGATACAGATGAACAGCGTATTGCTTTGGAAACGGCCATTCGCCATGGCTCCAAGCGATGCATATCCCCATTGCCCTGTTCCAGGGACGTAAGTGTTAAGGTCACCATGCAAGGAGAAGGACCATGTGTGGGCAAGGATGCTGTGCTTTCCATCGTTCTGAAGAACACATGCAAATCAACTCGAACCATCACGCTCTACAACCAGGTGGCGGCCACATACTACACCGGAGTTCACAAAGCGTTACTGAAGAAGGGCCAGATAAACATTGAGTTGAAGGCATGTGAGGGTACGTGATGACAGAAAGCTGATCAACAGCATACATATGGCACAACAATACACAAGACAGTTGGTATAGTGTATTAGCATATGCCGATGAATGTGTTATCAGCTCAAACCATGACCTTCAGATTTTGCCTTCACGACTCCATTCAATACTGGTCTGCAAAATAACAGAGCTTCAGAGGAATCCCAAGCAAGAGTCAATACTCTGAAAGAGACCAAAGAAACTTGTGATAATATGTTTTAATTGGTAATGTTTTCTCCCTATAGTCCAAACTCTACCATGGACCCTGCGTTATGATGAGTATAAGGACCATATTGTAGACCAAGCGGCACTGATGCTCAATCTCTTTGGACAAGTCACTGAGACTAGTCAGATTCTGGCCAAACAGTTTAACTTCAGACTGCGCACACCAGATCTTGTTATTACAGTGAGTTTAAATTACTGTTCTCTTTTGAACTCTAAAATAGTTAACATTAGAATGATTATGTTGACTACCAGAAAATGTATTTATATGTTCTTTCTTTTCTTTAAAAAAGCAAAACTCTGGGGTAAAGTGCGACTCTTACAATGTAAATGAATGGGGCCAGTCTGTAAACGTTAAAATACCCACTGTTTCGGGGGCCTGTGTAGGTCAGTGAGTATTGACGCTGATTACCACCCCTGGAGTAGTGAGTTCGAATCCAGGGAGTGCTGAGTGACTCCAGCCAGGTCTCCTAAGCAACCAAATTGGCCTGGTTGCTAGGGAGGGTAGAGTCACATGGGGTAACCTCCTCGTGGCCGCGATTAGGGGTTCTTGCTCTCAATGGGGTGCATGGATCGCGGAGGGTAGCATGAGCCTCCACATGCTGTGAGTCTCCGCGGTGTCATGCACAATGAGCCACACGATAAGTTGCGCGGATTGACGGTCTCAGAAGCAGAGGCAACTGAGATTCATCCTCCTCCACCCGGATTGAGGTAACTGCGACACCATGAGGACCTACTAAGTAGTGGGAACTGGGCATTCCAAATTGGGAGAAAAGGGGATAAAATAAATAAATACCCAGTTTCAAAATTAAAGCCACATCCCAAAACAATATGCGTGTTAACATGATTTGTGATAAATTTGCATATTAAACTTTTCTGTGTTAAGTCATACCACTTCATTGCCATGGCATTGTAACGGTGTAAACTCTGGATCCAGGTAAATTACAGTCTAAACAACATTACAGCTCAAATAATAAACAAGTTTTAACAGAAGAATTCAAGGTATAAATGCTGTTTAAATCTACATGGGGAGGGTCCCCTCATGGGGGCTGTCATGTAAGTATCACAGGACCAGCTGAATACTACTAGCTTACATCACAGTAACCACCCTTTTATTGGACATATTCACTCATGGATTAAATTAATCATGGCTGACTGTGTAAAATAGTGAATTTCTACATTGCCGCTGGTAACTGAAAATTATTACGTATGAATAATGCTGCATCCAGGCCTCTAGGTGTCAGTCCCAGTCCAAACCCCGGGTGGCATGCATAAAAAATAACTGAGTGCACCTTTACTGCAAGTGGTTTTATAAGATTATTAACTGCCTTTGAACACTCGAAAAATTGGCCCCAATCATTTCCATTGTATGTGCCTCATTGTAACCTTAAACTTAGCTTTTAGCTTTAAAGAAAAGGAGGGACTAGTTGAAATTAGTTTTTGTGGTAAGCAACATTATGCCACATATGCTATGGATTGATTTTAACTGGTATTGAACCTGGAATATTCCTTGAACTCTTTTGAGAAAAGCTGAAATCATTTAGTCCTAAAATGTGTTCTGATTGTCTAATTTTTTACGGCTTTGTATATGTATATTTACTGCATATCCATTTTTGTATGTGATTTACCCTTTCAGCCTGTATGTGATGGCGTAGTCGGCAAAGAGATTGCAGTCAAAATCACATTCCAGAACCCACTGTCTTGCGCACTAAAGAATGTGATTTTCCGTATTGAAGGACTGGGGGTGCAGCATGCCAGAATGATTACCTATGGGTAAGATAGTACAATATTATAATACACTACAATAGTTTATTAATTACATTATATCAGTACATATCTTTTCTCTGATTAAAATAAATGTATCTGATAAACACAATTTGGGCAAATGGAATGGGACATGTAATATGTGTTATGTAGTTTCGTATGTTGTGAAATAGTCTATACTGTATCTCTGTTTATCCATCCTGTCTCTCTCTTCTTCAGTGACATTGCAAGCCAGGCTACAGTGAATCTGATGGAGAGATTTATCCCTGTGCGCAGCGGCCCACAGAAAATCCTGGCATCACTCGACTGTCCTCAGCTGACTCAAGTGCATGGATTTGCCAACATCGCTGTCAAGAAACAGTGAAAAAAGCACTCAAAGTAGCTGTAACTAGGCCTATAAACGTAACTAGGTAACTAATGTAACTAGGCCTATTAAAGTTGTCATTGAAAAGAAAGTGGCGGGAATTGCATGCATCAATAAAACCTTTAAATGTGCTTAAACGTGCACAGTTTGTGATTGTATTGTTGAATGTGAATGAAATGGATTGATTTAACTGTAAACAACAGGCTGCAACCATTACGTTTTGATCTCGGAGACATGTTTTTTTAAGGATATTATTGGTTTATTCATCTCTATCTCGTTTTTTTTTTTTTCATCACTTATTTTAGGATATTGAATATGATTTTTTTTTTTTCCCATGGTTGAAGTGCTTATCCAATCTGATCACTACCTTTAATATTGTATTTTAAGATAATTACCTGCACCCCCTGTAGCCTCAGCAGCATTAATAAAAACATATTTCTGTTTACAAAAATGTGTCAGTTTTACATCATTCTAATGCATCTGTTGTTCTATGTTCAACCCCATGTTGTTCATACAGAATATTACAGCTTTCCTTTTGCATGCAAGACATGACTGCATAAAGCTTGATCAATCAAATGCATAGCAGGGACACCCTTGACTTTTATATGATATGACCACGTTCAGTTTTCCCATTTATATTAAATCATTTTGACCTCAAGATGATATTAATAATATTAAGTTCATCTAAAACTAACAATGGCAGGTTTAAATTGCAGAAATTGTAAGCATTGTGTCAGCCAGCTCAATAGTGGAAATGACAGTACACTTACAAAATAACACTGCATTTGAAACATATTGTACACAGAAAATACACAAAACTACTGTGATATAAACTCACCATTCCTGTGTAAAAATCTGCAAAATGGTTTGTGTTGATCCAACTCAAATTGAATGACTATATGGTTGTTTTTCCTTTTTTAACACACTCTGCAATATTAAAGAATGCATTTCATTTCAACTCCATATTTTTTTTTTTACTCTTCAATGATTTCCAGATCGTAACTAACAGAAAATAACTAAGGCATTGTTAATAACTAAGGCATTAATAAACTTGCTGTTTCACATAACAGTTATTCTTTGGGTATTTAAAGTTGTAAATCTGTGAGGACTCAAATTCTTCATTGAGATGGGAGGAGCTAATTCATACTAATTTGTGTTTTAACATCGCAGTGTCATTAATTGTTTTTATTGGTCATCTTTTCCTGCAGTATAGACACCTTTTTCATGCTGGCTAGTTCCTGTTAGCGCCGGTCAGCGTTTGTTGTGTTACGAAACTTTCTTGTGTCAGTTAACCCTTATGTTGTGTTGAACAGGGAGGCTTTTTTTTTTTTTTACTTATAAAATTGCTCGACTTTGTTCACATATGGTATCTGAAAACACACACAAAATGGGACCAATTTCTTGACATTTATTTACTATTGTTGTGTTCCTGGTCAAAAATGACCAGCCATTGGAAATGAATGGATTATAGACTATAAAATACAGAAATATGAAGTGTTCAGGAGGATCCCAATTCTTTAGATGAGCACAATGTCCTCGGAAATGTGCACACACACACAAAGTGTGCATCTTCTTTACATGTACACTCTTTGAGGAATATTTCAAGATCTACTCATCATATTATGTTGTGTTTGGGTTAGCAAATGATGAGAACAAAACAGTCATTATTTGTCAGCAAATAATTAAAGCATTATTTAAGAACTAACAGCTATAACAGCTATACAAGTCTAGACTCTAAGCTTTAAAATGACACCTATTATGTTCAGATCAAGCAAGTGGTTATTAATTTATCATGTGCTTGTTTATATATATATATATATATATATATATATATATATATATATATATATATATATATATATATATATATATATATTGTTTTCAGGGAGGGCCCCCTACTGGCCCAATATGAGCTCAACATAATCTATCTAAAAAAATGTTTTTTTAAAGTACAAAACCTGCAATAATTACTAGAAAATAAGTTGATAAAAAGATCTAATACAACATCTTGTGATAATATATGCAATATGAGAGATTTATAAAACTATCTTAGTGGGCTGGTCATTTCTGACCAATAACACAAAATGTGTTAGCACAAAATGAACACAGCACAAGGGTTAAATCAATGGCAGCATCCACAGGGTTGAATTATTATTGCTTTTAAATGTACAGTTTATCTGAAATATATTATCTAAACAACAGTACCTCAGGATCTGATGATTTTCCAGCGATGATGAAACAAAGAAAATAGCTTTATCTTATTTGACTGGATGAAAGCATGCATTTATGGGTTTAAGGGGGAGGAATGCATACCAGTGTACGCAACAGTTCAGAATCTACAGAACCTACTTTTTTACTAAAGTTCATTCATGACAACTTCTTGAAAAATTTAGCATGTTAATGTGGTTATGATATGTTGATAGAATATTGTTTTGGTGGACAAGATCCACTAAGCTGCTGCTGCATGGAGTACAAGTATGGAACCTTGCTACAGCTACAACATACACAGAGTTAAGCATGTGGACATGCTGCTGCACAATTAGAAGAACACAGGACATGCTGCACCAAACATGTATGACATGACTCTGAACAATGAGACATAAATAAAATCCCCAGTGTAGCTGAACTAGACAGGTGAACCTGGGGAGGAGGAGGGTTTCAGAGAAAACTCTCACAGCATGCAGCAGTGAAACCGGCTTACTTGCAAACCAAGTAAATTTAAATGTTAGGCGAAGAGTACACAAGTTGATTGGCTACCTGATTACAAGTCAAAGGACCTACACCACTTAAACTTAAATTAGAATACTGTACATCAAGTATGACAGTCTTATTATTATTGCTGTTGTTGTTGTATACATGAATGAAAGCAGAAATCTGACAAAAAATTATCAGACATATTTTAGGCAGCTAACTTAGCAATTAGCTAGAAGCCTCTTGTAGAGCAGAGGAGGGCAGGGCCGGGCTGGAACGACGTGCGCCCGGTCCCCAATCAGCCTGATGGGTCGTGAGAAGGAATAAAGGCGGCCGGTGACAGCGGTTCGAGAGAGAGAATTATGGACAGCTGCCCTGTTTGTGTTTGTGTGCCTTTTTTTATTTAATTAAACATTATTTAAATAGTTAAGCCGGTTCTCGCCGCCTCCTTTCCCTTTAACACCCTTACACTGGTGCCGAAACCCGGGAAGGACGAGGGATGCCCGTCACAGAGTCCTCGACATTGCCTTCCACCATGCGGGGAACATGGCGGCATCCGCGGGGCGAGTGGGGACTGGACTCCCCGACTGCCTGGCATGATGGAGCCGCTGCCAGGGGTGGAGGAGTGCCATGCCATCCCACAGAAACACGGAGCGGTCAAAATAAGACCGCCGTCTGCAAGGGGAGGAGGGAAGCGACTCCCCGACCGTCTGGAGCGGTTGGGCCAGGGGCAGGGGGAGTGTCCCTGCGGTTCGCCGGGAATGTGGAGGAGAGTTCTGTCCGCTGGGGGTCAGATGTCTGACTCCAGTCCGCCCGCGGAGGAGCGACTGTCGTCCTCCTGGGGAGGAGTGACTGTCGTCCATCTGAGAGGGAGGAGGAGTGATCGAGGACCACGTAACGCTGCATCAGAGAACTGGTGAGTGAGTTTCTTTTTCTCTCTCTCTCTCCTCTCTCTCTCTCTATCTGTCGCTCAGTGTTGGCCTTTCTCTCGCCCATTTTTAATTTTTTTTCCCCCTCCTGTCTCCTCCCAGGTCGGGGAAGGTGGGCTGGGCTGGGCTGGAATGACACGCGCAATCAGCCTGATGGGTCATGCCTGGGATAAAGACGGCCGGTGATGACGGTTCGAGAGAGAGAAAGAATTATGGGCAGCTCTCCTGTATGTGTTTGTGTGTGTCTTTTTTATTTAATTAAATATTAATTATATTGTTAAGCCGGTTCTTGCCTCCTCCTTTCCCTTTAACCCCCTCACACCTCTACAGAGCATCTACTGACTAAAAAGTGTAGGTAACATAAAATATCCTGTATTGTCCCTGCCAAATAGACAAACTGTGAAGGACAATGAGCTGTGATTTGATCTGTTACTTACTTCTCTTTATAATTTTTGTGGATATTCCAGTCGAGCAGAGAGTAAGAATAATCCCCAGATTATTAAAACTCTGCTTCACTTAGTGGAAGGTTTGACCTGAAAGAAGTAGCCAGAGCAGCCCCACATCCCTCTCTTAAAACAGCCGAAAAACAACACACACATAAAACAGCAGGTAAACACCAAACAAAGCAGACAAAAGACACAAGTTGAACAGTGAACAGCAGATATGTCCTGTCAACATACTTTTAAATGTTGATTAATAATACCTGCCATAAGGAACAAGGGCAAAAATCTGAAATTTTAAGGAAACTGTGTTCTCCTCCTGTAAACCGTGCTGCTCTTTAAGCACACATTATTAAGGGATTACGTCTAATGACAATAGATCATAGGATGATAATTTGAGGGACTGAAACACTGCAGAACGATTAACTATGAGCAAGACACTGACTAAAGTTTTGTATTAATTATATTCTGTTATTATATTTTCATCCAGGAGATTATAAATCTGCTTGACATTTATAGAAAATACACAGACAATCTCCTTAGAGCAACCAAGTTTAGCAAAAGCTCATGTGACTCCTTGTGATTTTTGCACAAGTTCCTTTGCCACACCACCCCATATTATTTTAATCTTCACTGATTTAACAAAATTGTCAGATAAATATATTATAAATGCATTATGTGCTGTCATGTAATTTTAGTGGTTATCTAATAATTATAATGAGCCAGACAGAGACGTTTATTCCCATCCATCCCAGCACACGTTTAGGGTCACTTACTCATTAATTATTTTCAATATTTTTAATAATAGTAAAGTCATCAAAACTATGGAATAACATAAATGGAAATATGGGAATGATGTTATCTTGACATTTTCTCAACCAACTTCTTTTGGTCTCACCCTGGGATGAATTTTAAACAGTATTGAAGGCGTTCCCATCAAATGCTGGGCACTTAGTGGCTGCGTTTCTTAATTATTCGGTCCAAGTCATTCATTTCTTTTTTGTTTTTATAACTTAGTTTTACAATGAAATAAATGAATATGGTGGCACAATTATATTTCTGTCCACAAAACTAATTTCAAACATTTAAGCAAACGCATTCAGATTAAAAGACGTTTAGGATCATGTGAAACATTTCAGTCAAGTGACCCCAAACTTTTGAACGGTGGTGCAAACTTCATCTTAACTTACCCATGTGCATTTATTAACTAGCGTTACCAACATAAACGTCACATAGACGAATCAACAAACAGATATATAGGTACAGTACTTCCGCGGCTGAATACACCAACCAAACACTATTGCCATTGACATGAATATGAATACTATGCGTAATAACACTTTCTCTCTCTGGGGCGACCTGGTCTGTTAAACCTAGCCTAAAAAAGTTCACTGTATTCTGGAATTAATCCCCAAAAACTGCAACCCGCGAATGCACATATTTATAAGCGACTTTGTGAGAAAACAAGCCCTTATAATAAGCAGACATGGCAACACCGGTGGATAGAGACCAAGAGAAACAGTTTTGAGGTCAATCCTTTAATTGAGTGAATCTAACTAGCATATCAACTGGACCGTCCAGTTAATTGTCCTTCATAATTAGTCCTACATTTATGTCTGATGATTGTAAGAACAGAAAAGAGAGATCCAACAAAGAGATGAACAAGGAAAACAAATGAAATGGCACTCAAGACCAAGTCTTCTCAACTGCATGGGTTTGCTTCAGACATTTTGGCATACAAATATTTTTGGCTTTGAGACAGTAGAAGCATTGGAGAATGTTCTCCTCTACCTCAACCTCATGCTTCACCTAGAAGGTGTATCAGAACATAGTTAATGTCCTTAATAAGACCAATTAAATCTGAATGCAAAGTTTCAGACAAATGGCCTAAAGCTGTAGGCTAATAATGAAGATGTGTTTAAAAGGGCTTTAGCAAATTGATATGACATAATTATATAATTATGCAGGAAATCTCGTCCGTCCATCCAATCAGCAAGTCAGCAACTGTACATGACCAGGTTGCCAGGTATCAGTAGCATGCCCTTAAACTAAAGCTAACAGAAGAAATGATCATGCAATTTCTATAAATAATATTTAAGGATATTTAAATGCAGGAAATCAGCCAGACAATGTCTTAAATCAGTGTAACACACGCTGCTCTCTATATAAGAAGATGAACATAAACAGAGCACATAAATATAAGCATGAACATCTAAGGAAACTTTTATTTAAATATGTAATTCGCAATAAGCATTATTTAACATATTTTGCACTATATAGTAAAAAAATAAGATATGGAGTCCCAAAATATGACATCTGATTCAGCAACTTATACGATCATTACCTGCTCCTTTCTCTGGAATGTCTCATAACAGCTCTGCCTATTAGTTCAGAACAATTATACTAAAATGTTCATTTGTTTATCAATCATCTAAAAGAGGCCATTAAAATAACCACGAGTGACTCACCCCAAATGCTTCCATGTCTGTCATGAAAGGACCATTCTTAACACTCTTCAGTTATGACCTGTGGATGGGGAGGAGATGGAGAAGTGAATATATAAAGGGCTGCTGAGACAAGAATCATTACCGCAAAAGAAGAGCTGGTTAAGGCAAGACTTTCATTTGTTTTAGTAATTCAAGTTCCCTGAGATCTCAAGGAGTAAAAGCATGTAAGTAATCAACTCAAACATTATTTTAATCTTGATATCTGATTGATATTTGCACATATTCACTGCTTTTAGCAAACAGACATCTTTATACAATTTATACTGTAGGTTAATTTGCCTTTGCATATCAGGTGCTGGTTAGAAATCTAAAAACATGTTTAGTAGACTACTATTTCTGAATCCTTTCATTTTTGAATTAGGATTATTTAAATAGGTGTTAAGTGGATTTCACTTTAAATAGCAATGTTTCAAGTTATTAAAGTTCTTCATTGAGCCAATGTAAATTATTGTTATTGTTGTTTTTTTGCATTAGCAGCTAAAGTTGTGGTTCCATATTTACTCCACATTATGGAAGCTCTGAACCGCAAGGTGAAAAAAAATGTCACTAGGTGAAAACGTGCCTTCCTGTATCTATGTAATCCTATTTTTACATATTTAATTTTTTGTCTGAGACTAAATAAATTGTAGGACCTAGTCTCAGGAAGGCACCAAGGTGCCCATATAATAAAAAAATAATAATAAAATGCCACCTAGTTTTTTTTTTTTTTTCACTTTGCTTTTCAGGGCTCCCATACAATATAGTCTGCAACATTTGCTTGCGGGTTTCTAGAAAGCTCTTGGCAGCTTTTAAACTGATTGAAAGCATCCTTGCGTAGTCACGTGCCAAGATGTTCTTACATTGCTGTCTGGTAACTGAAGCTTGTGAAGAACGTGCTGGTGACCTGACTTATTTCTTTGAACGCTCATAGACTTTGGGGCTGCAATTTTCTGTGGGAAAAAACTTTGCACAGGCCTTGGTCATTCGCCTAAAATAACTCGAGCTTTGTGCACGTCCAATCAAACTCATTTTCACCCGCTCACAATCTCACTTTTTTGTTTCTTTCATTTTTTTCACAGCATGCCTTTTGTGAAGAGCCCCTACAGTAACCTCTGCACCGTCGGCCGTTTCCCAGCCATTAAACTGTGGGCGGATGATTGCTGGAAAGGAGCATATGCACCAGTACACACTAACCCTTGTGTCAACCCTTGTGCAAATCCTTGCGATAACACTTGGGTCCACCCGCACTACAACCCTTGTGTGAACCCAGGCGCAAACCCTTGCAAATATGTCACACCATGCCGTGATTACGATTGCAAGGAAGTTCTGATCAAGGATTGTGCAGATGATTGCCTAACCAAGCGTGTCTGTGGAACCGATGGTAAGCGGAAATGGAAAATGGCATTTTACCTCATAATATCTCAATTAATTACCTGTCTGGTATTTCATTAATATTCTGTGCTTTATATTTTAATCAGATGTTGCCCTGCGGGTCTGTAAACTTGACCTCCTGAAGTGCAGGACTGGACAGAATCGACTGGAGCATCACACAAACTGCTTCCATGATGATCACCTCATCGTCCGCAGAGGACAGTGTTTTAATGTGTGGGTTGATCTGTCCCGAACCTTTAATCCAAGCTGTGACCAACTTCACCTGGAGCTGAAACTAGGTTAGTTATATCCATCATCTGATCTGTGACTTTGCCACATGACAACAGTGGAAATTCATATATATGTAGAGGAGGCCACATCAGGCCCAACTCTACAGGGGAGGCTTGGCCCACCCAGTCATGAACTTGGCCCACCTTGGCAACCACACCCCCACCCCTCAAACTCTTTTGCCCACTGGGTCCAATGGCCAACTTTACATCTTAGAGCTGTAGCCAGGCTTGGGACACAAGTTGTATTTGAGAAACTGTACTGACTTTCAAATGGTTTTATTATTTCCGTTGTAATTTTGTGTTCTTTTCTTTGTTTTACAGGTCATGTCCCATCAATCCGGGATGGCACGTACGTGATTGTTCCATTGGTGGATGAGTTTAAGAAAAATTGCTGGGGGGCAAAGATTGTTGAACGGGGACAAAACCGAATCAAACTCAGTATTAACTCCGATCCAACTGCTTGCATTGGACGATACCAGCTCAGTGTCGTAACACACTGTCAAGGCAGCAGATACATTTCACAATGCATCCCTGAAAATGACATTTACATGCTGTTCAACCCCTGGTGTAGAGGTACGTATGAGGAGAGAATGAGACTTAACCCTCAGAGAACCAAGCATTGATATTGATGAAAAATTTTTAAGGTAACCATTTGTTATAGATATTCTGATTTTGATGTATATTTTGTTTGGGTTGTTTCCAACTCCGGGGATGGAAAGCTTTAAAATTGTAACTTCAATAAATTGTAATTTCACCATTTTTGGTGAAACAGTAAGAGGAAGCTTGGAATTCACACATTGGGGGGTTTCACATCAGTGTAGTGCCTTAGAAGAACCATTATTGGTTCCCCAAAGAAGAAGCTTTTTATAGGCTAAAGAACCTTTTTCCATTATGAAGAACCTTTTGTAAAACGAGACGGTTCCACGGGTGTTAAAGGTTCTGTATGGAACCATGCATGCGATACAAATAATTTTATTAAGAAGTGTTGGGTGTAATCAAAGTACAAAGTAATTAGTTACTGTAATGTAATTACTTTTTAGTCAACATAGTAGTGTGATGCATTTCATTTAAAATTCTTGTAATCAGAATTGCAATCGATTTATTGAATTACGTTTAAGTTCATTATAGATAGGGTTGTGCTTATTTCTAAAATCCTATTTATGTTGAATACATGACTTATGGCCCCGAAATGTGTTTTTGTGAAGGAGAAATGTAGGGGGGGCCGTGTGTATGACTTGTGTGTAACAATGAACAAAAAATAAATATAGACATTATTTGGAATTTGTTTAGCGGAAAAGTGTTTCAGAAAGTAACTTAAAGGTAAAGTAATTAGTAATGTGATTACTTTTTAATGACGTGATTAGTAAAGTAATCTGATTACAATTTCAGATAAATATTTAGTCAATTGTAGTGGATTACTATATTTAAGTAACTTACACAACACAATGATTTTTCATGAGCCGTTTAGAAATTTGACTATTTAAAACTAGTGAAGATATTGATATTGATAGTGATTATATATTTGCTGAAATACAATGTTATGTATTATTTTTCATGTACCATTAACACCATAAAACAAAGATCTTTTTAATGACGGAAAAGCACAGAAAGCAGCTGTAAATCATTTTGGAATAGTTTATCTATGATTTAATGAATAGGCTTCATTGTGTGAATATAGAAAAAGTTTGTCCACTAATGCCCAGCGTTGCATTTTCGCTAGGCTAAAATTCTCTCAAATGTATAAAATTGGATATTTTCCAGATATCTGGTTTTTATCCATATTTTATCAATATTAGATATTATTGAATAGCTTTAAACAAACGTTGCAAATTGTGCTACACTGGGTCCCTAAGGGTAATTATGAATGATTGTTATAAAGTATTTCAATACACTTTTAAATCACACCTGACTCTAAAACTATGAAAATGAAACAGAATTATGAAAATACATAAAGCATTATTAGAATCACATGAACGATTTTCACTTGCAGTACATTTCCAACATTCTCTTTCTTTTGATCAGATGACTGTGTGTACCTAGAAGATGAGGCTCAGAGAACCGAGTATGTGCTGAATGACATGGGCAGAATCTACTATGGAACGAAGCAACAGATTGGTTGCAGAACATGGAACTTTGGTCAAGTAAGAGATGCACTTTCGTTCATATAGGACAGAAATGACAATAAGCATATGCAGCTTCAGTAACTGCAGGAAATCTCATTTGACATTGTATGACACGTTTCGAAGATGTACAACAACTCCAGCCCTTATATAATACATGGTGTTTAATCTCTAATTTCCTCGCTCTGTGATTCTTAGTTTGATGAGGGAATCTTGCATGCATGCATGTATGTGTTGGAGAAGAGTTCTGCTCCTTGCTCAGGATGGGGATGCCCCGTTAACATCGCCAGACTGGCATCTGACATGGTGAGACTCAATTTTATTTTAATCAACAGCCTGATTTTTCATACAGTGTTGTCTCAAATGTCTTGAAGACTTGCAAACAGCCAGATTGGCTCTACTCTGAGTGCAGCACACCTTAAAAAATGGTCAATAATACTTCCAGGCATCTCCCTTTGACAGGTTATCGCAAACAATGACTGTGGTGTGTTGATGGGTAACTGGTCAAACTGCTACGGAGGTGGGATTGCTCCAACATCCTGGTGTGGTAGCAGTGCTATCCTGAAGCAGTACCACAAATTTGGAGGAGTGCCTGTCAAATACGGACAGAGCTTGGCCTTTGCTGGAGTCACCAACACGGGTAAGAGGTTATACAAAATGGAGAAGTAGATAATGGGTTTGTGTTGTGATGTAATACACATTTTTGTTCTTCTTATAGTGTTGAGGTGTTTAGGCATCCCCACTCGTCCCATTTCAAACTTCTTATCTGCTCATGACACTGATGTTTGCTTGACAACGGATGTCTATTTAGATGAGAAATTTCAGCTAATTGATCATCTAAACCGTGATTCAATCTGGTAAGATTCTGTACAGACCTATTCTTATTTGTAACATCCATGAACCAGAAATAGTTTTGTTGCTAGTGTCTAAATCGGTTTACTATTGTGATCTCCAAAAACCTTTGCAGTGTTTGGGAAAAGTAATTCTGTCTTCTCTCTAGGAACTACCACGTGTGGAACGAGGCCTGGATGAACCGGAAAGACCTGCCATCTGGTTTCGGAGGTTGGCAGGTGGTTGATTCCACTCCTCAGCTAACCAGCCATGGCTTCAACCGCTGTGGCCCCACCTCTGTTGCTGCAATTCGTAGCGGCCAGGTCTTCCTGAAGCATGACGCACCCTTCCTTTTTGCCGAAGTACGCATTTATTAGCATTCCATGATTCCGTTATATATGATTTATGATTCCTGATTTAGTTTCTCTATCAGATACTTCTCTTGTATGGTCTCATTCAGAACTTTGGTTCTTTGCATTCTAGGTGAACAATGATAGAGTCTACTGGCAGCGGAAATGTAATGGGACCTTTGATGTTGTCCATGTTGAGAAGGACATTGTCGGTCACTGCATCAGCACCAAGGCTGTTGGCTCAGATCAACGAGTTGATATCACTCACCTTTATAAACACGCACTAGGTGAAAACCCACACATACATGCCATAAACACTTCTAAAACATCTGAATTGGTTGTAGCTGTGGTGCAACCCTTAGTACAAATGATCAAGCCATGTTGAATTATGGTGCTTAAGTTCAAGTCCCATGTGTGACATTTCCCAATCCCATTCCCCTGCTCTCCTCATTAATTTCACTATATCTAATAAAGAGATGAAAGCCTACAAAACTCAGATTCCCGGATGGCTCTTCTGAGCCGGTTAAACCGGCGACCAGTATTGTCTGATTCCCGAACGAATGACTCTTATGAGCCGGTTCTGTTTAGTGAATTAAAAACAAAACGCAACCAGTGAAGTCTGATTCCCGAATTAAGGACTCTTATGAGACGGATCTTTTAAGTGAATTAAAACATACAGCGCAGCCAGTGAAGTCTGATTCCCGAACGAAGGACTCTTATGAGACGGATCTTTTAAGTGAATTAAAACATACAGCGCAACCAGTGAAGTCTGATTCCTGAACTAAGGACTCTTATGAGACGGATCTTTTAAGTGAATTAAAACATACAGCGCGACCAGTGAAGTCTGATTCCCGAACGAAGGACTCTTATGAGACGGATCTTTTAAGTGAATTAAAACATACAGCGTGACCAGTGAAGTCTGATTCCCGAACGAAGGACTCTTATGAGACAGTTCTTTTAAGTGAAATAAAACATACAGCGCAACCAGTGAAGTCTGATTCCCGAACGAATGACTCTTATGAGCCAGTGAATCAACTAGAGGCAGTAAAACAAATACCTTTTTTTTTTTTAAACAGATATTTCTACCTCAAAATTACATAAAGAATTGTCAATAGCACCATTAAGAAACCGAAATCCGAATCAGAATGGTTAAATTTCTTACGATTCCCATCACTAAGCATAATAGAGATTACTGATCACACAAATCCCTGATGGACAATTGACTGTGAAGTTTTCTGTGCTTTCATTCATCAGGTACGGAGGAGAAGTGTGCCGCTTTGGACACTGCCTGTCGCTATGGTTCCAAGCGATGCACATACCCATTGCCCGGCACTGCGGAAGTAGTGTGTGAAGTCGGCCTGCAGGGGGAGGGACCATGCATCGGCAAGGATGCTGTGCTTAGTATCAATCTGAAAAACAAATGCGGCTCACCTCGTAGCCTCACACTCTACAGCCATGCAACATCCATGTTCTACACCGGCATCCACAAGGCCTTACTGAAGAGAGATCAGACATGCATTGAACTCAAGGCCAGCGAATGTGAGGAATGAAAGATGCTTGAAATCAAGTAGTCAAGAAGAGATCAAGAGATCTTGTCATGATGAGGCTGATTACTACTTATATTTAGTAGTATTAATTCAGCGTTTTTTCTGTCTTCTCCTTAACAGCCAAGACTCTGGAATGGACCCTGCGTTATGATGAGTATAAGGATCACCTGGTGGATCACGCTCCACTGATGCTCAATCTCTTCGGACAGGTCACTCAGACTAAGCAGGTTGTGGCCACCCAGTACAACTTCAGACTGCGCACACCCGATCTTGTGATTTCTGTGAGTTAAACGCTGTGATTGTCAATGGCACAATATATATTTTCCTGACTGTCTTGCAAACTCTAGGGTATTAATGTCATGTATGGGGTTCTTCACAGCCTGTATGTGATGCAATTGTGGGCAAAGAGGTGGTAGTTAAAGTCACCTTCCAGAACCCACTTCGTTGCGTCCTGAAGAACGTGGTCTTCCGTTTTGTGGGACTGGGACTGCTGCATCCCAGAATTGTTAACTATGGGTAATACATCATTTTAAAAACTTCTTATATATTACATCATTACAAATGGTACTGGAGAAGCACTATGCATAGCCATACAGATTTAGCGGTTATATAATAATAATCTCTTTTTCTCAGCGAAATTGCAAGCCAAGCCACAGTGTGCCTGACGGAGAGATTTGTTCCCTTGCACTGCGGCCCTCAAAAGCTTCTGACCTCACTCGACTGTCCTCAGCTCACCCAGGTGCATGGATTTGCCAACATCGTTGTCAATAAGTAATGTTAAGGCAATCAAATAACCAAAGGAAAGGAAACGTCTCCATTGAAACGAAAGTGCTAGCGACAACCATGTCCCAGTTAAACCTTTCAATATTCTAAATAGCAGCTGTTAGTTCCTCTTAACATACAAGCTGTAACCTTTGGTAATTCAATTGTTTCCTTTTAGTAGTATTTTGGGATGTGGCATTTATGGGGTTTACTTAGTATAAGAGAGATTATAAATGATAATGAATGAAATGTGTTTCCTGGTGATGGTTATTCTGTCCTTTATGTAACTTTAGCCTTAATAAAATATTTCCAGCATACTGAATCATGTCAGTCATCATTGTTTTTATTCACTTGGGGTTCACTTGAGAATCCAAGGGTTCAGTTTGCAAAACTGTGAGTATTGATTGTAAAAAAAAATTTTTTTGTCCTATATTGTGACCTTAGTTGGGCTCCATAAATTTGTGATGTGTAATAAAAGTCTTACTAGCATGTCAGTCCACTGGCGGACATCTTTGCAACGCTCCCGGGAAGCTATTTCCAGTCATAAAAGTGCAGCTCCTATATACTTGAATGGGGAAAGACTGAAATCTCCAAAACAGTTGGTCAAGATTGTGATCAAAGAACATATTTAAAACCAGCAGTAAAATTGGGACAAAACTGGTACCATAAATTGTGCATCTTTACCTCAGATTACAATAAAATACGCAATTATCCCAGACTGTACAGCTAACGGACATGCACGTTCAAAGTTGATTGACAGGTTATGTCTGTATCTAAAAGCTGATTGGCTCTTTTACCTGTAAGGCGGAACTTCCTTTCTACATCTGCTGACCGTTGGGCGTTCCATTTTATCCCATTCATTTTAATAGCAGTGGCCTGTCTCTGCAAAATACTCTCTAGTGTAATTCAGCAGGATTAGCTGATATAGCTGAATATATCTCTCATATCTGAAATATTATGACTAGAGAAATGTGAAAAGAATAAAGGTTACTCTCATAACTTCCCATGCAGCCTTGTGAAAACTTAAGTGATAATAATGCATCCTATTGCATTGAGACGGTCTTTCTTTTAAAAATGGGGCTGTTTAAAGCAAAAGTACTGCCACTAGCGCCACCAAACAGAATACACCAACCCCTGTCTGTCATGGTCAAACTTAGAGATAGTCCTGCCCCCCCCACCACCAGTGGTTGAGCTAGTTATTGGGGTGGGTCTAAGCTGGTCGCACAAAAGAAAGATCAATATATTTATAGCGCCACAGAAACACAGTGCTTACCTTTTATGAAAATGAACCAATTAATGGCTTACTTATAGTTGTCTCTGCATATTAAGCTGGGGTAGGAGAAAGTATTTTAACACAGAAAAAGTTACATACAGTTGAAGTCAGATGTTTACATACACTTTAGCTAAATACATTTCAACTCAGTTTTTCACAATTCCTGACATTTAATCATAGGAAACATTCCCTGTCCCCGGTCAAACGTTTTGGGTTGCCTTCCACAAGCTTCTCACAAGGAGTTGCTGGAATTTTTTCCCATTCCTCCAGACAGAACTGGTGTAACTGAGTCAGGTTTGTAGGCCTCATTGCTCACACAATCTTTCAGTTCTGCCCACAAAGTTTCGATCAGATTCAGGTCAGGACTTTGTGATGGCCCCTCCAATACCTTGACTTTGATGTCCTTAATCCATTTTGCCACAACAATGGAGGAATGTTTAGGGTCATTGTCCATTTGGAAGACCCATTTGTGACCGAGCTTTAACTTCCTGGTTATGTCTTGAAATGTTGCTTCACTATATCCGCATCATTTTCCTTCATTATGTTGCCATCTATTTTGTGAAGTGCACCAGTCCCTCCTGCAACATGATGCTGCCACCCCCATGCTTCACGGTTGGGATGGTGTTCTTCAGCTTACAAGCCTCGTCCTTTACCCTCCAAACATAACAATGGTTATTATGGCCATTTTGCTTCATCAGACCAGAGGACATTTCTCCAAAAAGTAAGATCTTTGTCCCTATGTGCACTTTCAAACTGTAGTCTGGGTTTTTTATGGCAGTTTTGGAGCAGTGGATTCTTCCTTGCCAAGCAGCCTTTCAGGTTATTTCGATATAGGACTCGTTTTACTGTGGATATAGATACTTGTCTACCAGTTTCCTCCAGCATCATCACAAGGTCCTTTGCTGTTGTTCTGGGATTGATTTGTACGTTTTGCACCAAACTACGTTCATCTCTAAGAGACAGAATGTGTCTCCTTCCTGAGCGGTATGATGCTGCGTGGTCCCATGGTGTTTATACTTGCGTACTATTGTTTGTAAAGATGAGCGTGGTACCCTTAGGTGTTTGGAAATTGCTCCCAAGGATGTACCAGACTTGTGGGGGTCCACAATATTTTTTCTGAGGTCTTTGCTGATTTCTTTTGATTTTCCCATGATGTTGAGCAAAGAGGCGCTGAAGTTTGAAGTTAGGCCTTAAAATACATCCACAGGTACACCTCCAATTCAGTACACCTCCTATCAGAAGCTAAATGCCTAAAGGCTTGATATCATTTTCCAGAATTTTCCAAGCAGCTTAAAGGCACAGTTAACATAGTGCATGTAAACTTCTGACCCACTGGATTTGTGATCTAGTCAATTAAACGTCAAACAATCGGTCTGTAAACAATTGCTGGAAAAATTACTTGTGTCATGCACATAGTAGATGTCCTAAACGACTTGACAAAATTATTATTTGATAATATTAAATCTGTGAAGTGGTTACATTTATCACATTTACATTTATTCATTTGGCAGATGCTCTTATCAAAAGCGTCTTACAAAAGAGGAAAACATAAGCGAATCATCTTAAGGAGACAGTGGACCGAAAAGTGCCATATTACAAAGTTTCACTAGCCTTAGAATAGTATTCAGTTAAAGCGCTCATGGAAAAGATGTGTTTTAAGTCATTTTTTTGAAGATAGAGAGTGAGTCAGCTTCACGGATGGAGTTGGGAAGGTTAAAAAATGTGTTTTAATGACTTCAACCTAAGTGTATGTAAACTTCTGACTTCAACTTTAAAATTAGCATTTAATTTTGTGTTTGTCTTATATCCTTTCTTTTTTTAAGAACAAATTATTTTATGTTCACATACAAACTACAGACTTTTGAAGACAGGTTGTTGTTGGTTTCTAAAACATTAAAAACATTGATATTCAACATTGATTTGATGGTATTAAAAGATCATATAAAACACATTTCAAGTCAAGCAGAAAATAGAAAAAAAAAAAACTAATCACAAGAAATTATACAAAGTTTAGGGTTAAAAATATATAAAATAGAGTCTGACATTGAAGTCCATTATCAGCTGATACTGTCCAAAACCCATCCAGTTATCCAGGTGAATGAAATGCATTTCAGTGCATCATATTACATCCCTGAGGAAGTCTGATCCAGAAGAAACATCTCTTTATTCTGCACAGACACATGTATATCCAGTTTAGAGTATGGTTGTAGGAATCTTGAGCTAAATCTATGACTAAATTAAAAGTAAATTCTTGAAATTCATGCATCATCTCCAATGAAAATTCTTCATATTGAGCAAGAAGGGAAAAATCTTGTAGAGTCTGACTGTCAGTGTGCTGAAACAAGGCATATGTTCATGGGTAAGACTCAAGGAGACTTCAACGAGGCTGCAATTTTGGTCTCATGGAGACTCGGTCCCAGCCAGGCTTTTAAAGAGAAGGTCAGTCAGGACTAAAGAGGTGTTGTTTCTGATGGTAAGATAACTCGCTGCTCATCGATTCTTTTCTCCTGGGAGCGAAGGATGAGACTGAAGAAGTCTTCGTCTGGGACTGTGGGGCCTCTGGTTGGGGGAGGTGGCGGAGCGGACCTCTGGTCATCCAGCCTGAATCCCTGTGCAAGAATGACAAACCAGAGTTGCAACACGGTGACCATGATTTATCCTAGAAGTGTACCCAAAATTCCATTGGTCCTGGAACAATGTATCTATCAGCCAAGCAGAGTGTAGCATTCATGTTAGGATAAAGCTTAGAGGCTTGTACATCATTCTTATCACTCTAACTTTTGGGGTAGGTTATGTCAATATTTCATATAATGAATTTAAAACTGCAAATATATACAAATACCTAAAAACAATCATATTTATATTTTGGAGGGGAGAGTGTTAAGACTATGTTTCTTTCACAAGAATGCTGTTCCAGGACCAACAAAAGGGGTCTTTCACACATGGAGTGTTTTTGCTGTTTGGTCAGTGCTGTTTTGGATTTATTTGTTATGCGGTACCACGAGTGCGACAATTTTAAGATGCCATATTAAAATGCATAATTTTACATTTACATTTATGCATTTGGCAGACACTTTTATCCAAAGCGACTTACAGTGCACTTATTACAGGGACAATCCCCCCGTAGCACCTGGAGTTAAGTGTCTTGCTCAAGGGCCCAACAGTGGCATCTTGGTGGTGCTGGGGCTTGAACCCCCGACCTTCTGGTCAGTAACCCTGAGCCTCAACCACTTAGCCACCACTGCCCCATAATTCTTGAGACACCTGCATTCGGTTACATTCACAGCACTGCGGCTTCCTTTTTTAACTCAAGAGCGTGTCCTCTGTGAATGGCCCATTCCTTAAAATCAGGGAGACTGTGAAAAACAGCTATTGAACACATCGTCTAAAACAGTCATGAACCAACAAAATCTATTCTAGAGAAGTGACATGTAAAAATCCACTTAAAAGGAGAGTTCACCACAAAAAAATCCTAATTTACTCACCCTCATGCCATCCCAGAAGATTTAATATATAAAAATATATCAGCTCTGTAGGTCCATACAATGCAAGTCAAAAGAGTCCAAAACCTTGAAGCTAAAAAAAAAGTACATAAATTCAGCAAGACAGTCATCCACACGACTCCAGTGGTTTAATCCATATCTTTAGAAGCACCATTATAAGTGTGAGGTAAAAAAAAAAAAGATAAATATTCAAGTCCTTTTTTACTATAAATAGTCCTCCATGCCCAGTAGGTGGCGATATGCATGAAGAATGTAAAACCCCCCTAGTGGCGATTTATAGTTATATAAACAAGGACTTAAATATTGATCTGTTTCTCACATACATCATTTCCCTTTTAAAGACATAGATTTAATCATCGGAGTCTTATGGAATACTTTTATGCTGCCTTTAAATGCTTTTTGGGCTTCAAAAATTTGGATCCTGTTGACTTGCATTGTATGATCCTACAGAGCTGAAATATTCTTCTAAAAATCTTTGTGTTCAGTAGAAGGAAGACAGTCATGCACATCTGGAATGGTATGAGGGCGGGTAAATGATGAGCTAACTTTTGGGTAAACTATCCCTTTAAAAATGAAACAGTCAACAATGACACCTTATCCTTGGCGTACTAATCACAGTGAGGAGTGGTGGTGGTGTAGTGGGCTAAAGCACTATACTGTTAAGCAGAAGGTTGTCGGTTCGATCCCCACAGCCACCACCATTGTGTCCTTGAGTAAGGCACTTAACTCCAGGTTGCTCCGGGGGGATTGTCCCTGTAATAAGGGCTCTGTAAGTTGCTTTGGATAAAAGTGTCTGCCAAATGCATAAATGTCAAATGTAAATGTAAATAGGCCAGTCTCTCATAGCAGTCATAGCGTGTATGTGCCAAACCGCTTGTGTATGTGCGCACGGTCAAATGAAGTATACTTTGAAAGGATAGCATTTGACTGTATGAAGATGCCAAGTGTTTGCATCAAACCCAAACTATACTTTGGGCTTTAGCCAACTGTTTTTGGAGATTCAGGATCTTTACTGCCCAATAAAGCCAAAACCTCAACTACGGCAACACTGAAACTGAGCAAAAAGGGCTTCATTTACAAATGCATAAATGTAAAATTAATCACAAGAAAGACACCCTCACGTGTCATGGGTTCAAACAGAGAAATGGCTGCGTCCATTTATGCATATATCCTTACTATATAGTATGCCAAAAACAGTATGCCAATGGAGTAGTATGTCCGAATCCTTCATGAAAGAGTAGGCAAGAAATACCCAGATGACCTACTACATACAGTGAGATTCTAAAGTGCGGATTCACTGGACACTTTGCTATCCCGTAATGCCTCGGCAGCTTATTGTTTGACAAAAACAGAGTGTATTTTATCCACATTTGTTGATAATACATCATAAAATCTATGATGAAGTATGTCAGGGTATGAATTCATACTACACGTAAAGAATGTTCTTTTTTTTCCAGCAGAAATGTGTTCATCATCAAATCGCCAATTAGTAAAAGAGCCAGTCGGTCAAGGCACCGCCTCATCTTACTTGAAAATGTGCACATGCATTAGCTGGGGCAACCTGATAAAGAAGCAAAATTCATCATACCATTTTTGTCAGATTTGTTTATTGGTGATTTCATATTTTCTATTGAAAGGTATGCTTAAGTACACTTGGGTCAGATGCGAATGTTAAGCGTTTGCATACAAGACACATGATGCAATTATCGTCAACAACAGATTGCTTGAGCACTGAATGTGCATCTTTTAATTTATCTAACAATGCATACTCTGAATGCGCATGCGCCTGGAAATATTTGCACTTAGTGGGTCCACAAGGTGGCAACACTCTCAGTTGAGCCATTGCTGTCACGAAGAAGCTAGAAGCTGTAATCGCCACTAAACAACAGGAGACGGATGTGGGAACAACAACAGTGGATGTGCACGTCTACAGCACATTTGTGAGGAGGACAGGAGATACCTGCATTTGTATAACTCCAGTCGAAGGAATATTAAACGGTCTAAACTCTTGAAGATAAATAGTCCAGTCTCTCATAGCAGTCATACCGTGTATGCGCCAAACCGCTTGTGTATGTGCGCATGGTCAAATGAAGTATACTTTGAAAGGCTAGCATTTGACTGTATGAAGATGCCAAGTGTTTGCATCAAACCCAAACTATACTTTGGGCTTTAGCCAACTGTTTTTGGAGATTCAGGATCTTTACTGCCCAAGAAAGCCAAAACCTCAACTACGGCAACACTGAAAATGAGCAAAAAGGGCTTCGTTTACAGGACAGTTCGTAGTCCAAGAGACCAGATTTCAGTTCAAACTCAATTTGACTCTTATTGTAGCTACCAACCTGGCACTTTATCAGTATATCAAAGAAGTCTTCATCTGTCTCCTTGCCATCAGCAGAGGCCATGAGTTTGCTGAGAACATCCTGGCTGCGGCGCTGGTTCAGCCGGACACCCGGAAGTCTGTCCACACTGCTCCTCTGCTCGTCCAGTCGCCGGCTCTGTGAGCTGGCCAGCAGGTCTAGGAAATGCCATGGTTGTGATGAGGCCTCCGCTTCGGACACGGAAATAGCTAAACAAGGTCAAAACCAGCACAATGTAGTAAAGACACTTTCCATTAAACTGTGTATGGCTTAATAGTGAGATTCAATCAGCCTTGGATTACTGCTATAAATACTATCCCTTTAGGCACTTAACCCCAGATTGCTTCAGGGGGATTGTCCCTGTAATAAGTGCACTGTAAGTCGCTTTGGATAAAAGCGTCTTCCAAATGCATAAATGTAAATGCATAGATCAGTAAACATTTCCATGTTGGTCTAGGCTGGTTTATGTTGCTTTTGTGCTGGTTTACCAGCTAAGCAATGATATTCTCTACCTGGTGAAGCTGGTTGACCAAGGCAGTCTTGCTGAGCTTTAAGCTAGTTAAGAAAGCTGATGGGCAACCTGACGAACCAGCATCCAAAACACAACATAATCAGCCTGGTAACCAGCTATGCCTTTCATTTCGATTGAATAGGAAAAATACATTTTACATAGCACTTTATGATTATGACATATAAAAACCTGAAGGGTATTGCAAATAGAAACAGGGTAGTTCTAAAGCAGCAGTCTTTTGATAAAAAGCATCTCAATCTGTTCCGAATTAGTAGAGAGGAAAAGGAGCCACAAAGTTGCTCCTGTAGTTGCTTCAGGCTACTATGATTGTTACACACCAAAGCAGTATTTCACACTGGCAGTGATTAAATTGCTTAAGGTTTCAAAGTCACTATACTTTTGGTCGCTAGTAGGTAATCCTACTCGACTACAGTATCCAACTGCATCAGGAACGATATCATGTAAGCTTCACACCCATTGGTAGTTGCTGCATTATGTCTCATCTCGTTTGAATTAGACAAATTTGGCTCAACTTGGTTACGTCGCCAACATACACTGACTAAAACTAATGACTTCTAGTGACTTTTGTCATCAGTGTGAACGCAACTTCATTTCTATCAGGAAGACTTGCAGACTTGAGTGAAATTTAAGATGACAGAAATGTAATGTCTCTCTTTGGCATAAGCCCCGTCTGGCAGTCCAAAGAAGTTGTACTCTGAGCCATCATATCCTGCCAGAGATTGGAGGCAGGGGCGAGGAGCCTACCCCCATGCAAGACGGGACTCAACTGGTGGTGGTGGGGTGGTGGAGGTTGCCATGTTAGCACACTAAAACAGCAATATGATAGTTTGTGAGCAGACTTATAAAGCAATGGCTTACATGTGATTGGCTGGGAGTTACCCAGCTAATGGTGCGATGATGTACAGCTGCTAGTCTTCCCGCTAGAACTACGCTGCGCTTACATTTCTAGGGTAGTTGTGGCAATGGAAGCCTAAGCGATAATTCTCGCAGAGGTCTCGTAGTAGCATTACGCCAATCATTCATTCAGTTCTAGCATATCATCCAATCATTATCTAGCCTATGCCTTATAAGGTCCCACAATTGCCTCATTGCTTGTATGCCACGTTGCTTTCACTCGCATGTGAGCAAAAAACACAAGCATATGCTATATGCATTTCCTTTCAAGCAACTGTTATTTTCTTTTGGTACAATATTCTTATCTATAGTTGGCGTTAGGGTTTCAGGCTTTTCTGTTATTAATGTTTAACTGTTCACCGTCCATTATATTATTAATAATGCATCTGTCAATGTTAACTTTTACAAGAGTAGTCGGTGCTCACCGATCTTAATGTTGTTTCACAGATATGCTTTGTAAGAATGTTTACTATCGCGTTCTCCCTTAAATAGAAGGATCAATCATGCTGCTTGCTACTGACATCTAGCAGTAGGCAAATGCACATCTACATAACTGAATCAGGAATCTCAGCACAGCATGCATAATTGCTGCCAATTAGAACATTTTAATTCAAAGGGGAAGTATCAACCATGCATTGCAGTTATCCAATGTTTTCCTTTTAATAAAGGAGTCATTTCAATGTACCAGTGTAGGTATTTGTGTTGTTGGTAAAACTGCCCTAATAATGGCAGTTATTACCAATTACCAATCTACATTTATGTATTCAGCATATTACAGCTTGCCGCCACTTCGCATGGGTGCATGAGACACATTGCATGCATTATCATCCATTCCACAGGTAGTAGTTTGCATAAACTCATTGCAAGCATTGCTACACATTTCATGGGCAGTCTGCTTCATAGACACGTCGCAAGCAATGCCACCCATTCAATGGGCAGTCCACCTGCACAGACACATCGGAAGCTACGCTATATAAAAAAGCTAGTCATCTATCTGCAGGGTATGGCACTATTACATGCCATTTGTTTTATGTTTGCTAGTCATATAAGGTTTTATTCATGGTATTACTAATATTTCTGCTTCTTTCAGGTTTTTCAACAGAGACCTGGTCATAAAAGTTATACTTTTGGGGGGATACAAGTTTAAATTAGGCTCTAATTTCCTTTTGGGGGTAAGCTCCTCTACCCTGCAGTCATCGCCTTCTCGCAGATTCTGATGGTTCAAGCGAGAATCCTGGTGCTAAACTGGAGGAAGGGGCTTAAGGCAAGGGAAAGTAATCTATAACTAACTGATGTTATCCCATACTATCGATTTCTCTAAGAGAAATGTAAAAGTAGTGTAGTACTGTTGCTAAAGATGTCTTCAGTAGAGGTCAACCGATAGTGGATTTGTGCAGATATCAATAACAAAGGTGTTGGAAAAGGCTGAAAAACGTTTCAAAGCTTTTTTGTCTTTCTTTACTATGTAAGAATGATTTGGTGCATAATGCAGGACTTTTTACTTTAAACGAGCCCTAAATTCACCACGGACTCTTATTTTGAAATGGAGACTTGGCACCGTTAAATTGCTCTATATTTAAGTATTTACCAAATTAAGCTTTTTTATAATGTCTATACACTCCTCAAGTGATTTATTAGGAACAATATGGTCCTAATAAAGTACCCGATGTGGTCTACTGCTGTTGTAGCCCATCCGCTTCAAAGTTTGGCGTGTTGTGCACTCTGAGATGCAATTCTCACTACAAATGTACAGAGGGGTTATCCGAGTTACCGTAGCCTTTCTGTCAGCTCGAACCAGTCTGGTCATTCTCTGTTGACCTCTCACATCAACAAGGCATTTACATCCGCAGAACTGCCGCTCACTGGATGTTTGTTTTGTTTTTGGCACCATTCAGAGTGAATTCTAGAGACTGTTGTGTGTGAAAATCCCAGGAGATCACAGCTACAGAAATACTCAAACCAGCCCATCTGGCACCAACAATCATGCCACAGTAGAAATCACTGAGATCACATTTTGTCCCCATTCTGATGGTTGATGTGAACATTAACTGAAGCTCCTGACCCATATCTGCATGATTGTTTGCACTGCACTGCTGCCACACGATTGGCTGATAGGACTGGGTGATATGGCTTCAGAAATAATATCTCAATATTTTTCAGCAAATTGATGACCTTTTATCTATATCTTAATAATTGTGTTTTTGCTCAAATAGCACGTGCTTTGTTTTTCAATCAGAGGAACCATCATTTCATCTAAACAGCCACTGTAGCCAAGTAGAATCAATATTTCAAAAGGTATTCAAAATATATTTAAAAACGAAGACGGCATGTTTCACACAGTTTTTCACTTGATTAACAATGTAAAATGTAATGTGCGATAAGCAACAATGAGCCGCCGCGTTATGCAGAAAAGGACCGCGAACACCCCCCAATGCCCCCGCTTAACAACATTTAGATCACCCCCCAAACCCCCCCCACCGCACAACAGTTGGGCCAGTTGCCATGTAAAATCCCGGGCAAATTTCTCTTCCCGGTCCAACCCTGTATACAAGTATACTTTGCACCGGTCAGTATAGTGAGGGACGAAGGGCTGACTCACATTTCTTTGAGGCTACAGGAGGGGTTTCACAGGGATAGGAGGGGGCGGGAACATGGCTTATGCTGTCCTCTAAAGAGCACCTTTGATCATCCATGCGGCTGCCCTGGAAGCGGCTTAGAAGGTCGAAAAAGCCATCATCACCCAGAGTGTCTGGTGCAGACTGTTGAAAAGCAGGAACAAAAAATGTAGCATCATTTAAAAACGGCTACTTTTAAAAAAAACATTAAATAGTGAAAAACTGCTATTTGTCGTCTAGCTATACTACTAGACACTAAGAAAAAATATATAATAGCTAACAAAATTGAAGCTACTTCAAGGAATAGTTCACCCAAAAATTGAATGATGCCACTATTTGAAATCAAAGAAATGATCAACAATTTTATTCTCTGTTGCTTTGCTTTATTTACAGATGTTCCAGAGTTGTTGCTGTTTATTTCCTTAACTTTCCATTACAACCTGCAGTGGAATTTCGCTTCAATAGTGGGGTTTCCCTTTACATTAGCACTGTTACATTGCACATGCATGAATGTGAGGGACTGCCGATGTTTTCCAGTGGTGTTTATAAATGGCTATAGTTTCAAGTGTAAATGCTTTTCCCATTGTAGTCCCAGAAATGTTTTGTTGACTTGTTGTTGGGCTCCATCCTATGACACATGTTATTCGGTCTGTTCCACGCACATGCGCACGCCGCTAATATGTTTGCATGGCCACATAAGCAGCTTTCTCCAGGAGAAACCTCGGTGTTAAACCGCTTTCTCTTAATCCCATAAAGGCGTAAGAAAATCGGCCCTCTAGTTTACATGGCGTTTCAGAACGCCGCTTTCAGCAATAACCCTAGAATAAACTGTTTTCTTAAGTGCATGTAAACGTGGTCAGTGTAAACAGTGCAGAAATCCAATATGGCAACATGTCAATAACATCAAACCTCATCTTTTGGCCAAATGTTATATGACATCAGGGCATAGGAACCAATGAGGTTTGATGTCATTGAAATGTCACCCTATTGGATTTCTGCACTGTTTACATGAGTTGGTCGGTCCCACTTTAAATTAGGTATTTTTAACTACCATGTACTAGCATTAAAATACATACAATACAATGTACTTATTGTGTAAATATATGTTGTTCTGCAAGATTCACATTTGCTCCTACGGGTAGGTTAGGGGTTTGGAGTTAGGGTTTAGATTAGGTTTAGGGTAAGGGTTGGGGTAGGGTTAGGATTACGGGTAAGGTTAACAGTGTTACTACAAATGTTATTAATTGCAGGTACTTCAAATGCAAATACAGATGTTTTATTAAGTGTTAAAGTGAGTTTATATGTACTGCAATGAAGAAAGCAAGTCATACAGACTTTTGGAATTAAATGGGGGTGAGTGAATTACAGAATTATTATCCCTTTAATTTATGTTACTGTAAATGATATAAAGCATATTTAAAGAACAGAACGATATTTATCTGGTAAACATCAGGATCTCAATTAGGGAGATAAATCTGGAATGCATTTACACTAAATACAAATAAAAAAATAACAAAAAACACATTGTCTGAAAAATAGCTTATTACTGCATAAAGCTGAACCATTTTGAAAACAGGTGTCTTGTTCAGGTTGCACTGTTCAGATGTACCTGCGTTTCCAAAGGAGCTGAAGGCGTGCTGCTGTTGTGGTTCTCTGCTGTGGCAGTGGGATTAGATTCGTTTAACTTGTGTTTTTTCCCTCTGAAGTGATTGATGAAGAAAAGCTTGGAGGACGTCTTGGCTATGGAGGATTTGGTCGGTGATTTGGTTTGTTGGTCGGTTGTATTCTCCTCACAGGCCTGCCCCTGTTGGCAGTGTTTTAGTCCTTTATGGAAAATCCAGCCACATATCTATAGGTATTTGTATTCCTAATCTACTTTAAGGGTCTGGCATTTTTACGTGAATATGAGTAATATCTCACCATATTTTTGTCAGAGCTTAGCTTCATGAGCTCCATGTTCTCCATGCTGTGTCTCCGGCTACCTCTGGATCTTCCACCTACTGAACCAGGCACTCGAATAAATTTTCATTTAAAAACCCATTGATATATGACCTCTCATATAGGGATGTGCATGTGTAATCGACTTGGAGTACTCGTTCTGCACCAGCTAGCTGATTATTAAAAACGGAAACACATACGGAATAAAAATGGAAATTAACTATAAAATGCAGAATGTCACAGAATTTCATATATTTGGGATGAAATTAATGTAAAATTGAAAAATTGTGATATGTCCCATTGTGATGAGTAAACCACAAACGGCTGAGATTAAAAATCAAACCTTCAACTGAAGTAAAACAATTGAAACAGGGGAAATATCTCATTGCTCGTTGGCCACAATTATTGGCACCCCTAGAAATTCTTATGAGTAAAATATATCTGAAGTATATTCCCATTCATATTTTACATTTTTAGTGCACCTGGGTGACTAGGAACATTAAATTGTTCAGCCATGACTTCCTGTGTCACAGGGGTATAAATATGAGGTGACACACAGGCCAAATTCCCTTAGTCATCAATCACAAATCATCAGTGGGTTAGACCAAAGAATAAAGTTCTGATGTGTGGCAAAAGGTTGCTGAGTTTCACAAAATGGGAAGTGGCTATAAGAAAAGAGCATAAGCATTAAAAATGCCCATTTACACCATCAAGTCAATAATTAACAATTTCCAATCAACAGGAGATCTTAAGAATCGGCCTTAAAGAGGACGCGTGTCTATATTGTCTCCACGTACAGTAAGGAGGATGGTCCGAGTGTCTAAAGAATCTCCAAGGATCACAGCTGGAGAATTACAGAAATTAGTTGGGTCATGCGGTCAGAAAGTCTAAAAAAAAAAAATATCAGACATCACCTATATTACCACAAGCTGTTTGGGAGGGTTTCAAGAAAAGAAACTCTGCTCTCATCCAGCAACAAACTCAAGCGTCTTCAGTTTGCCAGACACTACTGGAACTTCAAATGAGACCAGGTTCTTTGATCAGATGAAAAAGAGCTTTTTGGCAGAAAACACCAGAGATGGGTTTCATCAGAGATGAAGTACCACCCAATGCCCACAGTTAAATGTGGTGCTGGATCTTTAAAGTTGTGGGGCTGTTTTTCTTCCAGAGGTCCTGGACATCTTGTTCAGATACATGGCATCATGGACTCTATCATATACCAACAGATACAAAATCTAAACCTGGATGACTCTGCCAGAAGGCTAACAAGAGCCCTGGTTGGATCTTCCAGCTGGACAATGATCCAAAACAAACATCGAAATCAACACAAAAAATGGTTCACTGACAACAAAATCAAGGTTCTGCCATGGTCATCCCAGTTCCCTGACCTGAACCCCATCAAGAATTTGTGGGGTGAACTGAAGAGGAGAGTCCACCAACATGGACCGACCAGTCCCCTGACCTGAACCCCATCAAGAATTTGTGGGGTGAACTGAAGAGGAGAGTCCACCAACATGGACCTCTGAATTTGAAGGATCTGAAGAGATTCTGTATGGAGGAATGGTCTCCGATCCCTTGCCAGGTGTTGTCCAACCTCATTAGGCATTATAAGAGAAGACTCAGAGGTCTTGGCAAACGGAGGTTACAAAAGTGTTGAATAAAAGGGTTCCAATAATTATGGCCAATGCATTTTGGAGAAAAATATTTATTTAATAATGAGATATTTCCCCCGTTTCAATTGTTTTACTTCAATTAAAGGTTAGATTTTTGTGTTTGGAATAAACAATGCAGATTTTTTTTTTTCACAGCCTTTGCACATATTTACCAAGGGTGAGAATATTTTTGGCCATCACTGTATAGACTACTGTGTCTACTGACGTTTAGCGAACTGCTCTCCAGAGGTGAGAAGTGAAAACATCCGGTTTTGACGCTGTAATGTTTGTGAAGTATTCAATTGATTAAAATAATATAAATTAATTTGATTAGATTTTTAATGATAAAATGAAATTCAACTTTAACTTTAAAAAGACTTTGGTAGTCGATTAGTGGGGTTGAATACTAACATTAATATTTTTACTAGTGGTGGTTTTGACAAGAGATGCACTTCTCAAATTAAGAGACGCAACTTCTTGAAGAGCATTCTGCATTTATGCACCGCTGCTGATACAGCTGTCAAAGCACACAGTTCTAGATGATCACTGTCAAGTGTTAAATCCTTTGCTGCAAGTAATATTCCTGTATTTGTGAGGTGCTGTGGAGAGATTAAAGTCTTGCTGATTCTGTCTGACACTGCTTAAATAAATTAGCTGCAGTTAGAACGGTTTATCTGCTCAATGTCATGAACTAAATTTGTGCATGCATCATTATCTTGCAGTTCTGCAATTTTGAATGAGCAGCGAGGATCGCCCTGAAACACCCAAACTCTCGGTTTACATTGAAGCGTGTCATTCTGCGTTCAGCATGTGCCAAAGCGGTTTTGAGCCATTCTTATATCATACTTTGAAAACAACCGTCCAACTAGTCCATTATGAAAATTCTTAGTTTTGCACATCCCTAGAATGAGAAACTCTTAACCTTATTAGTCAAGTACGCGTGTTAAATATCTGAACACAGGAAGAGCGCATTTTCTAACAAGCCAACTTTAACCTCTTGGTTTTCTAAATATTAAAATGTGAAATCATAAAAACGTGTTAGCCTATTTATGTAGACTCAATTATATATGTGCATTGCCCTAATACCATCGTATTGGTTTCTATGTTTGCACCAGGTGAGTCTTTTTACTATTATTAATAATGCATATTGTTAATTGTTTACTGGGAAACACTGTGTTTGTGTGTGTGGTGTTACCAGTCGGACTGCTGTCACTGGGGAGAATCTCAGTTAAGGCCGAGCTGTTTGTGTTCAAATTGTTTTGTTTGAGACCCAAAACCAGCTGTAGATCAGATATGTTCATTCTGGCTGTCAGCTCCCCACTGCGGTCTTCAATCTGATGAGCACAAACATAAAGGAGGGCAAAAACATTATTAAAAAGTGCTATGCAAGAAAGCACAAACATAATCAATTCAATCATACACACTACACTGTTGCACTGCTGTTAAATTCATGCAGATTACTGTATAACACTAATGAGAATCACAATTGAAAAAAATGGGAATTGCCAAAAACTTTAAATTAAACAATCCTGATACATTTTGGGATTGTAAGGAAATTTGCCTAATTGTCATTAAAATAGTGTCACAATGCAAAAACTATATTTGGGGTGAAATGTGGCCTGGACATGTTTTCGTGAGATTCATTCGTAGGCTCGACTCAAGAGCATCAAAACATTTCCTGTGCAGTCTGTTGGTGTATTCTCTCACATGGCACACACACATACACACACACACAGACCTCTTTAGAGATTTCCAGATGTTTCTCGGCGAAGCTCATGGCCTGCTCGTGTTTTCCCAGTGCGGTGTAGGCGTTCCCTAAACTCCAGCATGCCCTCCCTTCTCCAATCCTACACACAGAACATCAGCTTATTAAATTACCTACATGTTGCATTAAATAAGTGAAGCTATTAAGACCTTTAAGATCTCTTGCTTTGGTACATTGTTTATGATTTTCTGTTTAAGCCCCCTTGTCAACTCCAAGTAGCCTACTGAAACGCAAACAATACTGATAATACTGTATTTTCATTAAATAAGATCAAATAAGATTATAAATTGTATATTGCATGTTCAAGTGTGCGTATATGTTGTGGTTGTATTGATTGTACTGAATTTAAATTAATAGTCAATGATGATTTTAATAAAATAATCATTGTGTCTTGACAGGATGATTTTATTACGGTTTACAGAAAAGAGATGGCAATATTTCCTCATTAAATTACAATAATTTTGGGCGTAAATGTGCTTAAATGCCTAGAAAATAATGTCCCAATGCAAAACAAAAACTAATGGTCCAAAAATAGGCTTTATTTACTTTATGCAATATATTTATACACACACACACACACACACACACCTGTCCTTTAAGTCCTGAGCGATTATGATATGTTTGAGGTGGTAGTCTATGGCTCTCTCATAGTCCTGGAGAAGAGTGTAGGTGTTGCCCAGACTGTAACAGGCCTGTGCTTCCACTGCTCTGTCCTTCAGCTGACGGGCCAACTGCAGCGTCCGCCTGTAACCAAAATCAAAGCATTACAGTGAAGTAAACGTTTTGGGTTGCCTTCCACAAGCTTCTCACAATAAGTTGCTGGAATTTTGGCCCATTCCTCCAGACAGAACTGGTGTAACTGAGTCAGGTTTGTAGGCCTCCTTGCTCACACACAATTTTTTAGTTCTGCCCACAAAGTTTCTATCAGATTGAGTTCAGGGCTTTGTGATGGCCACTCCAATACCTTGACTTTGATGTCCTTAATCCATTTTGCCACAACTTTGGAGGTATGCTTGGGTTCATTGTCCATTTGGAAGACCCATTTGTGACCGAGCTTTAACTTCCTGGTTATGTCTTGAGATGTTGCTTCAATATATCCATATAATTTCCCTTCCTCATGATGCCATCTATTTTGTGAAGTGCACCAGTCCCTCCTGCAGCAACTGCCACCCCCATGCTTCAAGGTTGGGATGGTATTCTTCAGCTTGCAAGCCTCACCCCTTTTCCTCCAAACATAACGATGGTCATTATGACCATTTTGTTTCATCAGACCAGAGGACATTTCTCCAAAAAGTAAGATCTTTGTCCCCATGTGCACTTGCAAACTGTAGTCTGGCTTTTTTATGGCAGTATTGGAGCAGTGGCTTCTTCCTGTCAATATAGGACTTGTTTTACTGTGGATATAGATACTTGTCTACCGGTTTCCTCCAGCATCTTCACAAGGTCCTTTGCTGTTGTTCTGGGATTGATTTGCACTTTTCGCACCAAACTATGTTAATCTCTAGGAGACAGAATGTGTCTCCTTCCTGAGCGGTATGATGCTGCGTGGTCCCATGGTGTTTATACTTGCGTACTATTGTTTGTACAGATGAGCGTGGAACATTCAGGCATTTGGAAATTGCTCCAAAGGATGAATCAGACTTGTGGAAATCCACAATTCTTTTTCTTGGCTGCTTTCTTTTGATTTTCCCATGATGTTGAGCAAAGAGGCACTGAGTTTGAAGGTAGGCCTTAAAATAAATCCACAGGTACACCTCCAATTCAGTACAGCAGCTATCAGAAGCTAATTTTCTAAAGGCTTGACATCATTTTCTGGAATTTTCCAAGCTCCTTAAAGGCACAGTAAACTTAGTTCCCACTGGATTTGTGATATAGTCAATTAAAAGTGAAACAATCTGTCTGTAAACAACTGTTTGAAAAATTACTCATGTCATGCACAAAATAGATGTCCTAAACGACTTGCCAAAACTATAGTTTGCTAATATTAAATCTGTGGAGTGGTTAAACAATTAGTTTTAATGATTTCAACCTAAGTGTATGTAAATTTCTGACTTCAACTGTATATCTGAAAAGAAGTCTTTGCTTCAACAAACACTAAAGGTTTGTCACTACAAGCTTTTAAAATGCATTTGAAATGCAACCAGTGAAATGGGAACAGTGCAGTGGCCCTACAACTAGCCAAGACTTATTGATCCACATTTCCAGTACTCTTTCTACAGAAAATAAATGAAACAAATAAAACAAAAATAAAATAAAACAGTACCAATAAAATGGCAAACTGACTTGTAATGTTCAGCTGCGTCCTCAAACTGCCCAAGGAATATGTACGCATTTCCAAGGTTGCAGTACGCTCTCCTCTCGGCTGCCCGGTCACCAAACTCCTTTGCAATAAGGAGACGCTGTAAAAATATAGAAAATAAGAAAGCATGATTTATTTTCATATTGACACTAGCACATTTAGTTCATTTTAACTGTGTAATATACAATAATCATTACTGTGATTATAATATTCATATACAATAAAAATGATTGTCATTATAATACTTTTTGTACAAAATTAATAGTATATACCAAGGGTTTTCAAACTGCGGTCCAGGGACCCCCAGGGGGCACAAGGGTGTGCTACTGGGTCCGTGAAAAATTTAAAAGTTAAATGTGAAGTGAGAATAAATAATAAAAAATAAATAAATAAAAATAGAAAGTTAACATTTGTAGAATTTACAGTATCATGAGATTAATAGTGATTTTTTTATTTTTTATTGATTATTATAGACAACTAGATCATTCTATATAGTTTCAAATATTATTTAAAAATATATATTAATTTCTGAATAATCATATCTCCTTCCTTGCAATGCATATTATCATTATAACATTTATGGGTAGTGGTGGGTCAGCGGTTAAGGCTCTGGGTTACTGACCAGAAGGTCGGGGTTCAAGCCCCAACACCGCCAACAACACCTTGAGCAAGGCCCTTGACCCTATCTGCTCCAGGGGTGCCGTATCATGGCTGAGAAATGCACTCTGACCCCACCTTAGCTGGTATATGTGAAAACAATTATTTCACTGTATATATGCAGAAATATATATATATATATATATATATATATATTTTATTGATTGCTAAACTTTTTAAACAGAAAGAAATGGTAATACACTGCCTGGCCACAAAAAAAGTTGGACACACAAATATTGTTTGGACTGCCTTTAGCTTAGATTAAGGCAAGCATTTGTCGTGGCATTGTTTCGACAACATTATGCCACAACATTTATTTCCATCAAGAATTGTATTCATTTTTGTCCGAGAAGTACATTCAGTACATTCAGGTAGTCAGCTGACTTCATTTTATTGCTGCATAATGTTGATGAGCCTAGACCTGACCAATGGAAGCAACCCCAGATCATAACACCACGTCCAGAGGCTTGTACAGTGGGCACTATGCATGACGGGTGCATCATGTCCTTCCCTTCTTACCCTGACGTGCCCATCGCTTTGGTAAAGGGTAAATCTGGACACATCAGACCACGTGACCTTTTTCCATTGCTTTCAATTTGTCCAATCTTTATGCACTCTCTAGCAAACTGACATAGTTTTTCTGATTAGCCTCACTAACAAGTGGCATTCTTGTGGCCACACAGCTGTTTAGTCCCAATCGTGTAAGTTCTCATCTCATGCGTGTAGAAATGCTCCAACTTTCACTATTAAACATAGCCGTGAGGTCTACTCTCGATTTTTTATGATGTGGCTTCAAGCGTTTTAGTGATCTCCGATCACGATCATTCAAGATGTTTTTCTGACCAAATTTCTTCCGTGAAGCTGGCCAATAATTTGCCCCATCTGAGACATAGTAACATCTTTTCCACAACCACAGGATACGTCTTTCAACATGGCTTTTTAAGACATGAGATGCTACACACACTTCATCAGTTTGGGTTCAAAGAATTGTTGCCAGCTGAAACACATTAATCACTGTAATAACGATCCAATCATAGACTCTTGTGTATCTGCTTACTTAAATCCAAACGGCAATTTTCTTTGGCCAGGCAGTGTAGTAGAAAAGTATATTTGAAAAATGTGTTTAAAAAGTGCACTCAGATGATTAGACTCTAGCCATCTCTGTCTTAGGCCAGAAACACACTTTTTGCAAGTCCGCGTACAACGATGTATCGTTTTGCAAACGCACGGTCTGGTTGAACATACATTACATGCCTTCTTGCGTTACTATGGTGGTAAAGGCCAAGGTATACTTCATTTTTCTGTGTTCCAGATCGGATCGCACCCAGTTGACCGTGTTGCCTTTCAAAGTATAATCTTTTGACCGCAAGTGGATGAGAACGTGTTCAAAGCATGTGCACTACGATGACTTGGTGATACTCTTTTAGTTTTAATTTGCTTCATGTATAGGTGACACTACTGTTCTACCCGCTCCGTACGGGACTCGAACCGGCGTCTCCAGTGTGGGAGGCGGGTGCTCTAACAAGGAGGCTAAAGGCTACAGCCTCTAGCGTCAGTCGCTAGTGCACCTCTTGAGGTCAGGAGAGTGAGGTTTACACGCTGCACAGCTATCTATCAGCTGGCTCCCGTTACACTCACCCCCCTAAACCTCACTCCCATCCGGGTCACGGCACCATTGTGACGCTCCTGTTCTACCCGCTCCATGCGGGACTCGAACCGGCGTCTCCAGTGTGGGAGGCGGGTGCTCTAACAAGGAGGCTGGCTGCACAGCTGGCTCCCGTTACACATACTCAGGCATGTGATCGGCAAAAACAAAGCAGAAAAAAAATACCGAGCAAAGACAGCGACACAAGCTTACTGCATCTCCATCCAACATCTGGGAAGGGATCGCTTTCACAAGCTTTGCGTTTTGTATATTAATATGGTAAACCTCGAATCATCTCATTTACTGCCCACCTCAGTGTGTGCCTCCACGAGGGCTCTGCTCGCTCACGCGGCACTGAACGAAGCGAACAATCAGACACAGCATTTTGTCGCCATATCGCGATTTCAATTAGAAATGTGCTTTACGACTTATTTCACTAAAGTTTAAATGGAAATTTGAGAGTCGGCTAGTCAAAAACTATGAAACCATCAGAAAAACGTGTGAATATTGCCTTTGTACATTAAACAGAAAACAAATGAAAGACATTCACAAAATCATTGTTAGCCGATATAGACATATTTGTTGAATAATACAATAAGACCAATAAGAGAAAACCTTATTAAGTTACCCAATATGTTATAACAGTCGGCACATTGTTGAAAATAATTGCAGGTAAGCCAAGTGTAAATACTGTGCTGAAAAGTTGCGCTAATTTTGTATATATTGTCTAAAAATGGCATCCACTTGCAGAATAAGAGAGATTTAACCAATTAAACAACCAGCACTTCTTTCAAAAGTAGCCTATTTAGCTACTGTTCATGGCCTACAATAGCCATTTACATGGAAAATGGACATGGTCCGGTGAAAGAAAATCTGTGCACCTGAAAAAGCTTGCTCGGCTGGAACAGAGGTTTCAGGCATGCACAGGTTTAAAGAGGCCTTGAGTGTGAAAACACCCATACATAACATTCGTGAGCTTGACAAGATCATATATGACCAGCCAGATATTGCTCGCTTTCTCTCAATAATCCCCTGTAACTGGATGCTTACACTCGCAGAATAAAATTAATCATTGCTGACTGTCAATAGCGCATTTTTACAATGACATCGGTAACTGAAAACTCTGAGTGCTCCATTAGGAATACACAAGTCCTTCAGTCCTACAATTTGTGCAATTAGGGGGCTTTCACACTAGCACTTTTGGTGCACCCGGGTTCGAATGACGTCAGAGTTCGGTTCGTTTGGATGATGTGAACGCTGTCTTCCGAACTCGGGTGCGCACCCTCGAACCGTACTCGGGTCCGCTTAAAAAGGTGGTCTGGGGTACGGTTCATGTGAACTCCAGTACGGTTCGCTGCTGATATGAACGCAATCGAACCAAACCGCGGAAGTGAACCGCTATTGATGACGTATAATGTGGTCGTCAGTCTCACACGCGTCACTTTCAAAATGAGCGGAAAGGGTTTACTTTGGTCTTCCGATGAAATATTTGATAAACGTTAGCTCTTTCGTGCGTGCGTGCATGCGTGTGTGCAAGCAGAGAGATGATTTCTGCTTGCCTTCGCAAAAATTGTCTTCGGCGGACAGCCCGCTGTCTTTTGAACGATTTCAGTATTTTTGCGGCAGACAGACGCAAGTGTGTTTCTGTATCTTGATGTTGAAAACAAAACCAAAAGGTTAAAAAAAAGAAGAACAAATGTGAACCGAGCAAGTCTATTCATTTTGACGCCTTTTCATTTCGCGGTTATCAAGCAACACGATTACGCACCAGCTGCAGTTTGATGACGCAAGCGTACCGCGGTTCGGATACAAATATATAATGTGAACACAGTCCATTGGGGGGAGGGGGGAGCAATCGAACTCGGGTTCGGAACAGGCAATCGAACCAAGTGTGAAAGCCCCCTTAAATTGACATCATAATGGTGTTGTGCATTAACCCAGTTTATTAACTACACATAAAAGCTTGTCATACCTGCTCATGAGCAAGAACAGCCTCCTGGAAGTTTCTGAGCAAGTAATACGAGTTGCCAAGGTTACCGTAGGTCCTGCCTTGTGCCGCTCTGTCCCCTAACTCTTTCACAAAGGCCAGGTTCGCTCTTCAAACCGAGAAGTAGAGGACAGACAAACCAGTGAACCAATGCAGAAAATGCTCAGCCAATTCTATCAGTCCTGAATGATTCTCAAGTCTTAGGAGTCCACGAGAGTAAACAAATCTCTATAATGTTTGTCGAGGCTTGAATCTTTTGTCTTTCTGCACATGTGTGTTGTCTAAAGTTTGTTCACCCAAAAATGAAAATTCAGTCATCGTTTAATCACCCTCATGTTGTTAAGATATTCGTCTAAACTTCTCCTTTGGTGTTCTACTGTGAAATAAAGTCATACAGGTTTGGAACAACATGAGGGTGAGTAATGACGCCAGAATTCCCATTTTGTGAACTAGCCCTTAAAAGGAATGAAAACAACATATGCGGGTTGCTCTTTCTCTGTTCACTCACTCGTAGTACTCGGTTGCTTTCTTTAGAGCGATGCGTGCCTCCTCCGGAACTTCTCCAGGGTCCATACCACTCCAACATATGTTCTTCCCTTTGGCGTGGTACACATTCCCATAATTATACAGCGCCCGAGCCTGCCCCACCTGCAAAACCACACACACACACAATTACAGATAACATACAGCCATCAATCCACCGAAAGCAACCACAGCTGATTACACACCTAACATGGATCAACGCCTTGCATATAAGTTTACAGTCTATTAAAAAAAATCATATAGACCAAGCGTCTGCCCAGATAACAGGGCGACAAATTTGACTGTCATTTGAAAAACATTTTTAAAGCACATTCAAAAGCAAGGCCTACTTGGTCATAAACTATTCAAGCTAAATTTAAAGGGACAGTTCAACCAAAAATAAATATTCAGTTATCATTTACTCGAATGAAGGTTTTTCATGAAACAAGAAATAAAAGATTTTGCTGGACCTTCCGAGCTGCTCTTTTCCAAAAAGTAGCCCATATGAATTAAATGAATAATTTGCCCAAAAATGAAAATTCTCTCATCATTTACTCACCCTTGAGCCATCCCAGACGTGTATGACTATTTTTCTTCTGCTGAACACAAATTAAGATTTTTAGAAGACTATTTCAGCTCTTATCCAGACAAGTCAACAGGGTCCAAAACTTTGAAGCTCAAAAAAGCACATAAAGGCAGCATAAAAGGCTCCAGTGTTTAATCCATGTCTTCAGAAGTGATATGATGGGTGTGGATAAGAAACAGATCAATATGCAAATCCTTTTTTACAATAAATTCTCCTTCCAGCCCAGTAGGTAGCGATATGTACGAAGAATAGCCAAAAAGAAGAAGAACTCTTAGGAGAAAAGAGAGCTTAGGACATTTTGAAAGTGGACATTTTTAGTAACAAAAGGACTTAAAAATAAATCTGTTTCTCACCCACACCTATCATATCACTTCTGAAGACATGGATTTAACCACTGGAGTCTTATTGATTTATTTTATGCCGCCTTTATGTGATTTTTATAGCTTCAAAGCTTTGGACTCTGTTGACATCATTGTAAAAATCGTTGTGTTCAGCATAAGTAAGAAAACCTTCATGTTTTTATTGGTTCTCCATTGGTTCTCTCATGTCTTGTAAACAAACATGACATGCCAAGTGATCAATATACAGTATGTTATGCATATGGACTACTTTTATGTTGCTTTTGTGTCCTATTGGAGCTTGACAGTCCCTGGTCACAATATGCTTTCATTGTATGGAAAAGAGCAGACGTTCTTCATTCATGTTTTTGTTCCAAGGAAGAAAGTCAAACAAGATTGAAATGACAAGATGGTGAGTAAATGAGGAAATCATTTTTCATTTTGGGTGAACTATCCCTTTAAATCCCTTTGGTCATGTTACAGATACTAACCTTGTCATGGAGCATTCTGGAAATGTCCAGGTGTCTTTGGCAACAAACCGCTGCTTCGTCATAGCGACCGAGAACCTTTAACGTGTTTCCAAGGTTACCACTAGCTTTAGCCTCTCCCAACTGGTCTTCAATAGTTCTGAAATAATACACAATACAGCAACAATTATGCAGGAACATAATTTTGAACTTAAGATATTAAAGTTTAAGTAATGTAATAGAGACCAGCTTTAAAACAGAGAGAGAACATTCCTAATTCAGACCTGGTGAGGGTGAGATCATGCTGATGGTATTCCAGCGCTTTATTATATTCGTGCAGGTGGAAGTAGGCGTTGCCCAGCTGACTGTAGATGGCACTCAGAATCTGGAGGTCTTCTGTGCCCACCTGGATGGCAGACTCAAAAAAAGACACGCCCGCACGGTAATCCCCCACTTTACACAGGTGCTCACCTTCCAGAGCCAGCTCCAGACAGGAGGCCTCCATCCTGCAGGGGGCGGTAGAGAGAGGTTAGAAAAGTGCATGAAATAGATGAGTTCATGAATAAGGATTCAGAAGCAGAAATTGTTAAATTCTGTCTAACATCTTGAACTGTTACTATAACAGGAATGCAAACACAGTAACACGTTGCTTCCGAAATTGACCAGATTCTACCTTGACTGTCATTTAAAGTAATTTCCTTTTCCCACACAGTTCCTTACACTTACACTTGTGCACCAGTAGTTTCTTTACAGTGTTGAGCTCATGGGGTCTATTGCTAAAGAGGGTATATTCTAAGGGATGATGTCTTATAGGGGCTCTCTGCTGAGACCTTACATACACTTTTGTAGGATGCATGTTGTATTTGTCGTGTTATGCATAGATAAGGGTTTTATACCTTGTCTTAGCCTGGCACAATGCATTGTCATTTTTAGATCCCCACTGAAAGCAAAGTGATGCCCAAAGCGACAGATTTGCAGCCAATCAGAATACATTACATTTTGGACCAATGAGTAGACTTGCCACGATATCATCATTTTAACACAGGTGCAGGGTTCACGTTTAAACCAGTTAACACCAGTTTTACCACTGGTTGGACACTAAGTGGTACTATGAGGTCATTTTCGTTAAGAATTAGCCTACACAATAATGCAAGGTGGCTTGATTTCAAACTTTGATCTTTATATTTTAAATCATCTTAAGCTAAAAATTCAAATGAAACTGAAAAAAATTAAGTGCAATTGAAATGTGTGTATTTCAACATTTTGAAAGGGCAACATCTCTTTGACAACGAACCTACTTCATCCATGCATCCTCTCCATCATGGGCTGGTCGGGTATTTCATTGCCCGGGCAAATACCTCACTTATTGTGGGTTGTTGCAGGTTAATGTTGGTGTTTTATTACCTTTCATCCCAGCACCCAGTTTAGCTGCTTCGGAAGCATAATGACTTTGACTGTGTGTGATATATATATATATATATATATATCTATTTATTTATTTATTTATTTATTGGGGCAGTCAATTGATTAACATTTTAAATTCGATTAATCAAATTTAATTGCATATACAAATATTTGCTGAGAAAGCCCCTCATATAACAAGAATTCAATATATACTGATTTAAACAGCAATTCATTTCACGAGTGAATTTGTAAATCAGATCAAGATTTATTATGAGGGCTTGTTTAAGGACCCTTCAATGTACACCTGCGTCAGACATGCATATGTAGCGTCTCGGGTGCGTTGCGTCATAAACATTATATTTAACTTGACACTAGTGTTGTCAAAAATACTGGTACCCGAGTACCGGGTCTACCCGTATACCCACGCAGAGGCGGGAACTTTCGAACGCTCACAACAAGCAAAAGATTGCGGCAAGTAAAGCTGCTTCTGCGGAGCCTCAACTGAATCTTGTCAAAATGAAAAGTGGGAAAAAGCCAGGTAATTTGAGGCTGATGAAAAGGGAAACATCATAGATCAGCAAAAACCTATTTGTAAACGCTGCTTTCGCAATTTTCTGACGATAGGAGGAAACACATACAACTTAATAAAGCACCTGAAAGACAGACACCCGGATTTATTCAAGCAAATAAAGCAGGTGAGTTTAAATTTTCACAGTTTATATTATGTAGATCCCAAAGTATTAGTGAATGATTGTGGAATAAGCGGAGGCGGAGCTCTTTAAAGAAAACATCCCGGCGTTACATCTTAAATGCAGTCAAATGTAATGCGTTATTGCTTTATTAAAGTTCAAATAATACAGAAGCAGATCATGTTAATAACTAAAAACTCAGAAACTGGCATTTCTCTGTGTGGTCGGTGCCTCTTCTATGAGTTGCGCGAATGTCCCGATCTCAGGGGAGAGATTGAAACTGCACCCAGCTGAGAGAGACTCCGCCTCGGGGGAACTCATCCCTCGAGCGCGCACGCTTAATGCAGCTAGATTAGAACTTATTTAATCATAATATCTATATATATATATATATATATATATATATATATATATATATATATATATATATATATATATATATATATATATATATATGTTCATATGCATTTCTTATCATGAAGAAAAATAGCAATATGCAGCCTTATTAATAAGAGAGCACTTTGCACATTAGTTGTGGAAATTGTTTTTTTATTCATTCTATTGTATGCTGGTTTATTTAGGTTTTGTTTTTTAGTACTTGGTAAAAATGTAAATTAAAAGTTGCAAAAGTTGAAGCAAATCTTATATAAGTGTTCAAAAATACTTTAAGCATACATTGTTCAGTTTTGTTATAATTAAAATATCATATATTTAAATTAAAGTGTTGCTCAATGGCATATTTTTGTTCCTAGTTCTGCTGCTAATGTTTTGTAGACTTTGTTATTAAAAGAGTGTTGTTCAGAAACCTGCTTTTGTGTTTTTGCTTTGGTACCGAAAATGGTATCGAGTACCTTGAAATTTCACTGGTATTGGTACCGACAACTGAAATCTTGGTACCGTGACAACACTACTTGACACAGTTACCTAAAAATGTGGTTTAATAATTAGAACACATCTTGAGATCCCTTAGTTCGGATTTGCGCTCCAAGTATTTTGAACGCAAGAACGCAACACATGTCTGTGTTGTTTTTGTCTGCTGAAGGGTTGCTTTGTTCACTGTATAAACGGAGTGTTGCTCATACAGATTAAATTTCACTTACGGCCCTCTGGAGTAAACAGGTGGTACTTCAAGCTTGCATTAGATAGATAGATACACACACACACACACACACACACACACACACTAAAAAGTGAGAATCTTTTAAATACACGTGTTCCACGAGACTGCACGCCTCCAAACAAACAGTGTGTCAGACATGCGCATTGACGGCTTTTCTGCCATCTGTTCTAAAAAATGTGTTTCTTCAACCACATGTCTGTGTGTCTAACAGCATTTCTTGTGTAGAGAGGTCTTATAGTTAACCACCATGCACATCATATTCTCTACCTGCAATTTAACATCTTGTCAGTACGCGTACTTTTGCTGCCTGTGTAATTTGATACGTTGGTAAAGAACATCTGGCTTTATTTAAGTCTATTCTAGTCGTTAGGTTATTGTATTGATATTGGAAGTTCCACTCGTAATGTTTTCCCCTTTTACCCAGTATAAAATTTCACATCTGTGTCGTTCCTAGTATCGTTCAATTTCAACATTAACAGATTGGACGATTAAACGAGAGTTGACACATTTTAGTAAGTTTCTTTCAACAGATCACAGAGGGTACAAGTCGGAGAGAGCATTGCGCCCCGCTCCGTTTGAATGGGTAGCACCGATCTGTCACAGACATCATTAGAAAGCGGAGACTAAAATAATGTTTCTCCAAAAACTACTTCGGACTCAAATGATGGGAGCACGTCCCATTTGCGGATATGCAGCTAACGGTAAATTAATATCATTTATATGCAAACTGGAACAAAAACAACTATGATTGTGATCTCTGGGATATATTGCAAGTGCTTTTCTTCCCTTGCATAAACTTCAGTATATTTGGGTTGTGGGGTTTCAATGTTCGGTGCACTCCGATGATGTCATCATAGGACTATCGGTTACGCATATCGAATAGAGCATTATCCCTCTCCTTATCGCATATCACATTTTTCCTACATATTGTGCAGCCCTATGCAACACTGTTAAAGTCTGCGACTGGTTTAAACAAGATCTTAAAAGCTCGCATTGTGTTGAACCAAGCTACGCCATTCAAAAATGAAATCCAAAAACATTTCATAGCACTCTTTTACTCTACTAACTTTACTTCCCCAACTGTTTCTCCTACTTTATAGTTACAAACAAGCCACTACGTACAATTTAATATTCACTAAGAAAATCTATTTTAAAATATAAATGAACAAATAGTCACTTGACACTTAAAAAACCCATTTCTGAACACCCTGACAACCACCATATGCCAATTGTGAGTGGGAAACCTCACAACCAAAAACACACCTTACCGTTTCTCCTTTTTCTTTTTGTAAAATCCAAAGCACTGCCTAAACAAAGACATCTCAATTTTTTGGATGACCTTTTCTCCTCCGCTGTGACAGATATGTAGTTTAACTTTCCATGGGATACAGCGTGAGACCCATGGCTTTGGCCTTTGCCCATTGAGACGCATTATAGACTGGACTGACCACTTCCAAAAGAAAACAAATTCCTGGGTGACCCCCCTCTGCCAGACCTTTTCCAACCCTCAACACTTGTGAGAATGTTCTTCTCCTCCGCAGCTTATCCAGACAGGGTTTAAGCATCCAAAATGTTCGTTGACATTCTGTGGAAGGTAACATTGGGTTCTGTACACAAACGGAGGGTCAACAGTAAGCCTGGCTATAAAAGATGTGAAAGAGCAACACAACTGTGTCATCTACGGACACCTGATGGCAAGTGTCAATTCCTATTAAGAGTGAAAAGATTATCACGCATAAAGGGGGGGAAACAGAAAAACCCTGAAGTGCTTTGAGCTCCTAATCCTGATACACCAGTTGGTTGGACGACCCCTGCGAAGAAGCTTTCTATGTTCAGATTCACAATTACTACATCTCATACTTTAAGTTGGGATTCAAACAAACCCCTATTAAGCATTAAGTTTGGAAGCATAACTCTTGAATGACATCATTTTGAAAATAAGCTGAAAAATCCCATAGACCTAAATTGAAGGAGGGACCTGAGCCATATCTAGAAACCAAAATCGGACCATTGGATAAAGTTACATTAAGAACTAGTCACGCTTCCCATTAATAACGAGAGTGAGATGAGAAAAGAGGAAGAACAGGGTGTTTTCCAGGTTGCGTCAAGGACTAAAGCAATCCAAGTGCATGCCATAATTGATTAATCTTGTGCTCAAGCAGAGTGAAATGTCATGGAGAACGAGTCCAAGGCAAACACAGGCAATCAGGTAATCAAGGCCACGTTGGGGAAATCCATTAGACAGATTCAAATCCTGCGCTTTGCCCAAAGTGTCCTCAGCATAAGTATGATGGCATCGACATGTTCCATGTCTTCATCCTCAGTAAAGTGGGACTCGACCTGAGAGGCTGAGGCGTTTTCTCCAACGACTAATTTCCTCTATATACTCACTCATACTTTTTATGAAGTCATGAGCTTTGCTAATGCTTGCTGAAACACCAGAACATATGGGACGCATGTTGCTCATCTTAAGTATGTATACCATGTGGCCCTTTCTGCCTTTTTCTGAAACAGTGCTATTAAATTATGATTTACTCACGTTCTATTCCATACAATAAAAGCATACTGTCAAACTCTAGAAAGGACACAAAAGAACCATCAAAGTATCATAAAAGTAGTCCACACAATTTGTGCAGATCATTCTAGTTATATTGATGCATGCGCAGAGCACTATGGTGTTTAGTCTCGCCAGTAGGGCTGGGCAATATGTACAAATAATTTTATCAATAATCACCTTTAAAAAAAACATTGCGATATCTGATTACATCGTCAACCCCCCTGCCAAGAGTCGGTGATTTTTTTTGCTTTATTGACTTTGCTTTAAAAATGTAATACATTAATTGAAACAGAAAAAACATAAAAGACATTTCTAAATTCAAAGTGCACTGTAAACTAAACGAAGTGATAAAAAATGCTTATTTAACCACCTCCCCAAATCCAAACATTTACTGTCTCCAGTGGCTCCATCACACAAGCATCCATCAATGACACCAGGTGGAAAATTGTTAATAGCCTACAGATTAAGAACTAAAGACAATCATAAATGTAAACACAATAATAAAGCCTAATAAATTCCCTTGTAGCCGCTTCAATTGGCCAAAAACCACCCATTTAGATAAGAAAAGCCATCGAACTAACATGTACAGCGACCAATAACAGTCGGTTTTGTCATTACAGTGTGTCTTGGTATGGGTTATAGGAGATAGTATCATACCATAATAAAAGAATGGCATGGGAGAAAAAATAATATATATATATAATGCCGCAATTGCACAGAAAACACCCAGGAGAGTAGCAAAAAATGTGTAGAGAGTCTAAGTAGTTATAGAGAATTCCACTGACATCTTTCTGCTACGTGCCTCAAACGAAACTCTGAATTTCTTTAAAAGATTTGATGTCACTAAACTTGCAAACTTGGGAAAATTCTGTGATTTTTTTTTCATCCTCCTTTCATCCATAAGCCCTCATTCTATCAACGCAGAACATTGTGAACACAACTCTTATGAAACATTCTGTGTCCGTCTACTCGCAGAAGTTCCATCGAACCAGCCAATCAGATTTTCGCTGAATGATCGAGAAAGCGTTTTACACATCGGGCGGTTAGTGCACGGACTGTAGGCATCCCGTCTGAGGCCAAGACTAGATGGCACTAGGAAGTGTAATTGAGCTTGAAATAATGTAAGCCAAGAAAACAGCAGAAGTCAAGAAAAAGGAAGGAGTGAAAAGGAGTTATATTTTATTTAGGGCTGTTGATTTAATGCGCCAATTCAGTGCAATTAATTATATTAAAACAATTATGTGTTAAAGACATTTACACAATTAATCATGTCCCCGGACTGCAATAAGGAAAATTCCAATTTAAAGGGTTAGTTCACCCAAAAATGAAAATTAGCCCATAATTACTCAAGCCAGGAGACGTGGTGGTGCTCATGCAGGAAATGCGAGGTAATGCCAACAGAGGCTGAGAGTGTTTGTTGACATGAATGGACGATTTGAATGACTGGATAGATGCACAAACGCACCATTTTAAGACTAATACAAATCTACAGTGTATATCTAAAAACAACTCCCTTATTTTCGCCACTTTCCTTTGCTGTAAACAACACGTGTTTCCGCGTTCATCACTTCTCACCAGAGCTTACGCCTACGCGTCACGCCGGAACTCGACTCTCTTGTGAACGTGCGGATGGCCGTTACCGGAAGCCAGTGATTATAGTTTATAAAGTTATAAATAGGGATATTTTTCTTACACAAATGCATCGCTTCACTTCAGAAGGCCTTTATTAATCCCCTGGAGCCGTATGGATTACTTTTATATGGATGGATGTGCTTTTTTGGGCTTCAAAATCTAAGGTACCTTTCACTCCCATTATAAAGCTTGGAAGAGCAGGATATTTTTTAATATAACTCTGATTGTGTTTGGCTGAAAGAAGAAAGTCATATACACCTAGGATGGCTTGAGGGTGAGTCAATTATGGGATCATTTTCATTTTGGGGTGAACTAACCCTTTAAGCTTAAGTACCACCTGTTTTCTCCAGGGGGCAGTAAGCAAAACCAGCTGTATAGGAACCGCGCAACTACAGTATACAGAGAAACCACACTCACAGACAGCACTAGATTAAAACACGTTCTTGCTTTCAGACAAAGTTTAATGGAACGAAAATCCGAAAGCATGCATTTCATGTTTTTCTAAGTTTCAAACTACGTTTAACTTGACACAGGCACCTAAAAACAATATGTTTATGACGTGATGCAACCAAAGTGAGACACTCGAAAAGCATCCGTCTGATGCAGGTGTACATTGATGCATCCTTAGACAAGCCCTCATATTAGATCTCAGACAGACTGACGAATTCAGCTGCAAAATGGACTGCTGTGAACTGTAGGCCAATGATAGGATTGTGTTCAATAATATGAAAATAAACAAAATATTGCCTTCTAAAGCCGCTTTTTGTATTGTCTAATCAATGCATTTTAATTATCTGAAATATTATTTTAAGAGCTTATTTTATTTATAATTATTTAAAATGTAACACACATACACATATATATAATTATTTAATCATTATTGACTTGGTTATTAGAGGGGATTTCTCAGCGAATATTTACATATGTGATTAATTGCAATTCATTCGATTAATCAATCAATCAGCATGCCATTTAATTCATTTGATTACAAATTTAAATCAGTTGACAGCCCTAATTTTAGTCTTTTCACACCCAAAATAGATTGGATCGCTTCAGAAGACATGGATTAAACCACTGGATTGCAATGCATTACCTTTATGCCACCTTCATGTCCTTTTTGGAACTTGCATTGTATGGACAAACAGAAATTAAAATTAAAACAGAATCATTAAAATATCTTTGTGTTCCACAAAAGAAAGTCATACAAGCATGAGACGATATAAGGGTGAGTAAATGATGAGATAATTACAATTTTTGGGAGAACTATTCCTTTAAGCACTTGTTCTACGCATCAATGTAAATATTAGGGATGCACCGATACCACTTTTTCTCTTCCGATCCGATTCTGATATCGGAAATCTCAGTATCAGCCGATACCGATCTGATACCAGTGTTGTTTTTTGCATAATCAATTTAGAATATCTTTATATTATTGTGTGGAACTAATTGGTGTGCTCTTTAATATGTAAAGAAACACAAACCTCTAACTACACATTATTTCAATATAAATGTATATCTTATTAATAAACACTTTATTATTAACTAGTATACAGGATAATGTAGCAGCAAAACAGTAATTCCAGTGTAAGTCATCAGAAGAAAAGAAGCACATATATATATATATATATATATATATATATATATATATATTTAATTTAATTTAATTAATTAATTTAATTTAATTTAAATTTTAATTTTTTAATTTAATTAATTTTAATTTGACCAATTGTCACACATTATACATACATTTCTGCATATACATGGTGAAATTATTTATTTTTCACATATCCCAGCTAAGCTGGGGTCAGAGTGCAGGGTCAGCCATGATACGGCGCCCCTGGAGCAGATAGGTTCAAGGGCCTTGCTCAAGGGCCCAACAGTGGTGTCTTGGTATATATATATATATATATATATATATATGTGTGTGTGTGTGTGTGTGTCTGGACTTTAAAGGATTCAGATCTCTTTTTTGTTCAATTTGTCCACCAGTCTCTCTCTCTCTCTCTCTCTCTCTCTCACTGCCTTCAGTGCTCACTCTCCCCGAGTTCGGATTACATGGACCTGCATATCATTAGTGGCTAATATAATCAAGGACCCCGCTTTACACACACTCTTTGTCTGTTCTCATCAATAGTATCTCTGAGACTCCAGACCTTTCTACTAAGTCAAACATACCAGTGACTTCATTATTGCCTGCAAGTGTCATAAGACTGTTGTGAGTTATCTGTTCATTGTGTCTATACCCTGTCTGGATATTACTCACCTGCTGTTTGTCACTCTGCTCAACTGGATTTACTCATATGATGTTTACATCACTGTTTCAATCATCTATTCACTAAACCCTGCTACTGAGTTCATATCTCTGCCTCCGTGAGTCTCTCTGTGACACTTTTAACTTTTAAACCCTCACGCTTTTATTTTGACAATCTGAACTCTCCAGGAAGTCCTGCAAGTGTGTCTGTTTGTAGGCAAGTTCTCAGTAGTTTAATTCGCTTATTCAAATTCTGGTAAAAAGGCACCTCTGGTGCTGTTTTAAATTCATATAAGTGAACCAAACTATTGAACATCAACATCGATGTTGTTTGTGAGCAGCGCCTGAAGGCCAAATATGGGCGTGTGTGTATAAACAGCAGAACCATTCACTGCCGCGCTGAAGCTGCGCATGCATTTTATTATAAAACAGCCTTTTGTGATTCACAGAGCTATCGCACATCTTCAAGTGGCTTTGAACAAAACGCACAAGTCATATCAACTACTTTTGTGTTTTAATGGTTGGATCAGGCTCGGACCGATACCCGATCTGCTTAAAAACGTCAGTATCGGAGCCGATACCGATCCAGGTATCGGATCTGTGCATCCTTAGTAAATACCTGTAAATAGTACAAATTATGCAAACAATAAACGTAGCTATGCAATATCTGCAATTTAAATCCATAATATTTATTAAAGGAATACATGGATTTGTGCATTTTTAAAAAGCTAATATGTGACCAAATTGATAGCAAAAACTAATGATAAATTAAACAATTTATATACATGTATATTTTCATAATGTACATACCAAGAAGGTCCCTTGTATACATTATAACAGACATAAACCATATGAATCAGAATCTATTCTCTTTGAAATTAAATTGTGAAATTGGTCTCAATACACAGCCCTAGTGACCACAACAGAGAAGTTTGGCTGAAATGGTTTCAGACAAAATAATCAGTAACACATGGTCCTTATCCGAGCTGTGGCCTAAAGGTTAATAAATGTGCTTTAGAAGTGTTTGAGCTATGGTGGGCAATGCAGGTTTGTTTCCATGCTGAATTTGATCTGATCTCTCCTCAATAATTAACTGTCTTTTCTCGACTATCCCTTTGAAAAGTGTCAAGTCCAAAAATAAATATTTGCATCCATCCATCTGTTTTAAGGTGTGGTAGTATATTTCGGGGTGCAACGCTGCAATACAGAAGACAAAACAGTGCCAACAACTGATGACCCTCCGTTTAAATTTTGAAACACTCTATTAAAGATTTACACACCAGAACATGAGCCCTCATTCACTCGTCCCATACACAGCCCTGTATTACATTACAAACCCAGTTTATCTGATTGAAAAACAAGTGCACGTCAGTGACATTTGTACTGAAGAAAGATGAAATCTTCTGTTACAAGACATTTTATGGGTGGTTGACATGAAATATGTGGTTTGACATGTTATGCTCCATCCAAAACTAATTTAAGCAGCTTTTTGCCAATTCTTTTATAATTAATATATTACAAATGTTGCTTTAATGCACCTAATATGCACTGAGAAACCACATGGAATATCTGTCCAATACAACCAATGGACCCTAATGTTATGGCAGTTAAGGCACTAACAATATACACTTTCCCACTTTGTTTCATGTAAATACTCGAGATCTACGGTCTAAAAACACTCAAAAAATCACTAACAATTGAGGCCAAATAAAGAGTTAGGAATGAGTGGAATGGAAGAATGTACCATAAAGAAAAAGTTTTGTAAAAACAAGTTTTAACTGGATCTTTTGTGTACCACATGGCAAGTCTGATCTTTTCTCCTACCTGGAACGGGCATGAAATACTTGCTCCTCGTCTTTCGCGATCACATCCATTTAAACGCATACTGTAGCAAAGGTCCACATTTCAAATGAAAACAAAGGAGGAGATTTGGCCATAAAAAAGGCCATTACATGACTATAAAAGAGGACAAACAAAGATTAAGCGAAGATGTTCAGGGTTTCACCGCGAGTCTAACCACTGTGCATCTGACAGATGGGCAACAATAATGAAAGAGTCTCTTTGAGAAATATGATACACTCTCTCTCTCTCTCTCTCTCACACACACACACACACACACACACACACACACACACACACACACACACACACACACACACACACACACACACTCTTGAGGTGCAAGTAGCTAATGATTTCACAACAAAAACAGTCATTGACTGATTAATCACAACACAATACACTTCCAGCCTACTAATTCAGACTTCAAGTATCATCTGTAGTCAGTTGAGGAAGTCTCCTGAATTCCCTGTGATCAACCACCCGAACAACAAAAGACTTTTTATTTTTAGGATGTAAAGTCACAGTGTTACAGTGGCTGTTTCACATAACCCAAACCTGTGTCTGATAAGGCAATGTATGAACGTAAAAGAAGTCAATGGATTTTCAATCAAAATCTAATCTTTTACAAGTCTACAAAATGAAGACAGAAAGCTACTTTAAATTATTTTCAGACTGGAGTTATAAAAATGTAGGGATCTGCTGACCTCCTCACACACAAGCTCTCGAACCATCCCTATCAGAAACCCTGACTGTAGGAAAACACTTCAGAAAACTTTCAGGAATTCCTTGTATTGAGCAGATTTCTGAAAGCACTGTTCGACATGAAAGACGGGAGCAGGAGAAAGCCACTTCCTCCTCCACAAACTGACAGACTTTGTACAAATCGGTCCAACAACTGCAGGCTACCCATATGTTTACTAAAGTGTGCGATAAATACTGCATTCCTGTATGCATTTTCCTTTCTGTTGACATTTCCTTCAGAGTCTAATTACACTAGGTAACACAATTTTTGTTCCTGGGTAGTAAGTGTTATTTCCTAATTGCTTATTCCTCAAACATATAGAAAATGGCTATTATTCCCCAAAAATTTTGCTTTTGTGACCAGGACAGTGATATTTTGAAATGTACCTATTTCCAATGAGAAAACAAGTGATTTTGTGTCTTTTCCTTCACATAAAGTCTGAAGAAAACAGCATATGACCAAGATCTCTAATCAAGTTATTGAGATCTTTTTGGTTGGGGTAGTATGGGTTTATCTCCTCAACTCCACCTCTTAAATTGTCATCTGGATCTACAACGTCTTCCTCACTCTCTGATTTGCTGCTCTCTTCTAAAGATGGCTGCTCTCTCTCCGGAGGCGTGGGTACGGGGAGCTCACGGCAGTGTGGCACTGGGGAAATGGATGAAGGAATATCCGGATACGTGATAGCAGGTTCATTCTTGCCAGTCCGAAGTTTGGAAGGGTCCACCAAGCAGAAGTAGTAGTTGCTTGAGTGGTCAGTGGGTTCCCGCAAAATTCTTGGGATAGCGAACTTCATGGCTCTCTTTTCCTCTCTACAAAAATACTTTATTTCACCCATGAAGAATGTGTAAGAGATTCTCGCAACAATTGTCCATCTTACCTTCCAGAGTTTGTTTGCAGTGATCACAGATTCAATGAGGTGCACAATGTTTGTCTTGTTCCCCGACAGGCATGCCGAAATATAACTTGTAGGCCTCACACATTTTAGCAGATGCTTCCACTGAGTACTTTTCGCTCTTGTCTTGATAAATTGGCCGCAGACATAGCAAAATACGTCTGCTAGATGCTTGCAGCCCCTTGATGCCATCTAAAAAAAATGCAGATATGTATCCACTTAGGCAGCTGGAACTGAACTGGTGGGATTAAGGTCCCTGTGTTTATACTACTATTTATATTACTGGAAAGTTCAAGAAGTTACTCCAAGTTTACTCGGCACTTAATCTATCTGGAATGTTCTGGAAAATAGGTACATTTATAAAAATATCACTGTCCTAGTCACAAAAGTAAAGTTTGCAGGGAATAATAGCCATTTTCTGTACTTTTGAGGCATAATCCCACTTAATCCCACCAGATTTATTAGAAAATAACACTTAGGAACCAAAACCATTACAAAAATGTTACGGTGTTATTTTAATACACCAAGCAAACTGTGAATATTCTACCACAGACATGTTGTTCTGCAATCCCTGCACCATCATTTCAATCTCATTTCTTTATGCTCTAGTAACATTTCCAAAAACAGTGAGCGACTTATTCAAATACTCAGGGAGGCTGAGAGCAATCGTGCACAATAATATCCTGGATTAGAAGGGCAGACTTCAAAACCCATGCATTGTAAATGGCTGTCCATCCATCCATCCATCGTCAACCGCTTATCCTGTGTACAGGGTCGCGGGGGGCTGGAGCCTATCCCAGCTAACATTGGGCGAAAGGCGGGGGACACCCTGGACAGGTCGTGTAAATGGCTGTGATTTATTAAAAAAGTTCTTAGATTTCCACTGCAGTCAGTGTACATACAGGAGCTGCTGTGTCCAATCTGTCAGTCGGATCCTGGCCAGATGTTTCTCATAAAATCCCATAGGAGGCCATTGAAAGCAGGGGACCACGAGGAACTGCTTGCAATTACAGACGCACGCTTTGGAAAAATCTCATGGACATTTTTGTCCCGAAAAAGCACAATAAATAAAAAGAAAAACTATAGTACAGTGCCAAAGTTTTAGACACTTGTGGAAAATGTAGCATAGTGAGGATGTCTTTACAGTAAACATAAAAAAAGCTAAATCAATATTCACTGTGACCACCTTTGTCTTCAAAATGGCTCTAGATTTCCTAGAGAAACCTGGACACAGTTTTTCTTGGTTGTTGGCAGATTGGATGTTCCAAGCTTCTTGGAGAATTGGCCACAGTTCTTCTATCTATTTAGGCTGTCTCAATTGCTTGTCTATGTAATCCCAGATAGACACAATGTTCAGTGAGGGGCTCTGTGGGGGCCGTTCCATCTGTTGCAGGGCTCCCTGTTCTTCTATTCTTCTATCCTTCTATAAAAGGAACAATTGGGAGTGTAAAATGTATATTTCCTACTGACACGCTAAAGCTGAAGAAATAAATAACCATCTAAGACGAATGTTTTTATGAAACATCATATATGCCTAAGACTTTTGCACAGTACTGTATATTTAGTTATTTAAGATAATGAAGACAATTTAAAAAGTGTAACAGTAGCCAGCTAGTAGGTAGATGTGCATTGTGTACACCTCACTCCCCTGGCCTCAAGAGGTGCACTAGGGACTGATGCTAGAGGATGAAAACATTAGCCTCCTCGTTAGCGTGCCCACCTCCCATGCCGATTCGAATCCTGCTCGGTGTGGGTCGAGCAAGACTGGTTACAGTGATGCCGTGACCCGGATGGGAGTGAGGCTTAGGCGGGTGAGTGTAACGGGGACCAGCTGGTAGGTAGCCGTGCTGTGTGTGAAAACCTAACTACCCTTGCCTCAAAGAGGCATACTAACGAGTGATGCTAGAACTGTAGCCTTTAGCCTCCTCCTTAGCCCTCCCATGCCGGAGACGCCGGTTCGAATCCCGCTCTGAGCGAGTCGAGCAGGACCGGTTACAAAACCATTGCACTGTGATATTATTTTCATGGCAATTAATCAAATCCCTGTATTATAGTAATAATGAGACAGTGTTTTCATAAACATCATAACTGAAAGGCAGTAAATCAAATACTATATTATACTAGAATACTTCACTATATCGTTTACACTGTAATATTTATACTGTACTAAATTATACTGTACCATTTACACAATACATGTAAATTAAATCTATTTTATACTTTACTAAATCACAGATATAAATACAAGCACAATAATATGACTTTTTTCGCATTAGAGCCATAAGAGTGCTTTATTGTGATGAAAAGTATGTCACAATGTAAATATTAATGGTGAAAATCGAGCTTAATTTCTTGTTTTCTTTTGACATGTCCTTGACATGCTTCATGAGGTTCACCCATTGATATTTCACTCAGACAGTGATATACAATGTATCAGTGGAAGAATGGAATGGATACAATGTATCAGTGGAAGAATGGAATGGAATGGATACAATGTATCAGTGGAAGAATGGAATGGAATGGATACAATGTAACATTCTAATATGTCGCAATTGTATCCGATGATCATCACGTACTCATGGTCATTATCTACTGACGTGTCTTTATGATAAATAATGGGGGGAAAAACTTCAGAAAAGGCAAGACAAGGAAGTACACGAACAAGATATTTTGTACCCAGATTAGGCTACTTAAAATAAATGCACTTAATGCTCTGCAGTCATGGTGGAGAACACCTTTGGCAAGCTGTTCATCCACAAAACACATTCAAAAGATAAAAATAAATCCTACCTCATTCACCCTCAGATTTGTCTTAAATACATGTCTTATGGAAGGAGCGTTTTTCGGTTTGTCAAGACGCATCGGTAGTTTCTCAAAAGGACTGTTTCCTCCGCCATGTTTTCTCAAGACACTTTCATTTTATAACTTCTGCGGAAACAAGGAAAACTTTTTGTGCCTTGGCACTCCAATCATCACACGGGGGTTTGTAAACGGCACGCCTCAAGTCTGGAGAGCTCTCGAATCGTTCTTTTAAACCGGTTCTTTTGAATCATTCAGTCGAACCGATTCGCAAAGCGTCTGGAAATCATTTGGATACAAAGGGATGACATTTAAGAATAAAGCTTTGAGGAAACGATATTGGTTAGTAAAAATATTTGTATATTGTTCATTCATCAGATGAATTGTCTAACGGTGGAAACGATATTGTTAGGAGCTGTTGTTTTGGTATGTTATAATTCGGTGGAACCGATTCACAAAGCGTCTGTGAATCACTCGACTTAAAGAGTTTGTGGGAACAACATTGGGAAAATTAAATGATATATTATTAATTAATATAGGCTAGTTAAGTGGCTACCGGTAGAAAAGATGTTAGTTAACAGAAGGCCTATTGCGATTAACAGCAGCTTTAACAAAAAATCTAAACGTTATTAATATATGAACGTGAGTGATGAGATAAAAGAATCCGTGAATCGGTTCATTGTTGTAAAGAACCGATTCGCAAAAATGAATAACACTTCCCAAATGTTACCGAGATGTATTTTAGTCCATTGTCCATTGTAAAACTGTCCGATTTATTTAATGAACAATGCTTACCTGTGTTGCAGATTTAATGAGAACAGATCTGCAAACTGGTGTAAATATTATCTTGGAAATTAAGGATGCAGAATGTATTTTTATAACTGATTTTATTTTCTCATAATCTGCAATTCACTGTTTGAGAACTCAAGAAAGAATAATTTATAAATTTGACTAAAATCAAGAAGTCCGTCTACAAGCACAAATACAATAGTAGTATGGTGTATTGAACACCAGGGGGCAGTGTGTAATTCCTGACAGAGAAAGTCAGCTGTCATATTCACACAAGTGATTTCTTCAGAAGATAAATGAATTGTTCTGTTTTAATACAATTTAATTATATGTCAGACATAAAGCCAAACGCCAGCTCTTAAACTCACAAATAGGTACAGACAGGCCTACACACTCTGTCAGCTTGCTTAAGTACATACTTGCACAAATACACACACTTAAGCACATATACACAAACACAGGCAGGGGCGGAGCTAGGGGGTGGCCAGGGGTGGCCGTGGCCACCATGGACCCCACTCGCTATTGACGTTTTGGTAATTTTTTGTCTTGGGCACAGTTTATATTTTTAGAGGTGGGACGATCTCTGTACAACCGCAACACACAGGAGACTTAACATGTGCGCACACCAGGGTCCCCGCACCTCTCCGTCTTGGGTGTCACTGTATCCAATTCCCTTCGTCTTTGTATCCATGATATGAAAATGCTGCCTGAAAATTTCTATGCCACCACAGACTGATCGCTGGCTCCTGCTGGCCACCCCTGTGAAAAACCCCTGGCATTTACAATGACTTCACTTGCTTTTTATAGGCAACAGAGTATAAATGCACATTGGTGAGGAGATGCTACATCCAAAGGAACTGAACTGCAGTCTTTGGTCCTGAAGCAACCATGAAAACCGAAAATAGTCCACATTCATTCTGAGGCATGAGTACGGAGGAACAGAGCAGATTCTTTCATATCTAGTTTTGGTTTGAGTGTATGCTTTGAGCTGGTCCGGTGTTGCACGAGTTCAGCTTGAGAGTAAAACAAAATAAGAAAAAGTAAAGGCAATAAACAGAAAACCACGTTTTTACTATAACCTCTCAATCACTTTTGTAAAGTAGCTACAACGTTCAGTTTTTAGTTGTTTGTTGATTTTGGAGTGCCTAGTCAACCAGCAGAACAGAAAAGAAAACATCTAATTTAATATAACTCACACAGAAATTAATGAATATATCAAGGAATCTTTCAATTCTTCCATATAAATAGTACATACATATGTACATAGATACATTTCCAAACCTTAAGATGCTTAACAGAGTATTACATATTATTATTAGAGACACCATTGAATCAAAATGCACATGCTGTGGCTTTGTGTCTAGTAGCTTTGAGTCCATCTATGTACCGGTCAATAAGTTGACCAAATCTTTAAGAAGATATACATATATAAAATATAGTATTTCTCTTAAGGGAAGATGGACCAAAAATACTGATGACTCATCATGTTCACAGGGACGTATAGAAATTCTGGTTTGAGAAAATGCTCTCTAGAATGACAATGTCCCACCACCAAATCCAATCTGCATGCAGTCATGGGTTTCCTGGCCTTTGATGTAAAATAAAGCCTAATGGCTATTATCGATATGCCCCATCCCAACTTCCTGTTGCAATGGGAAATAAAATAATTTAGGGTCTAAATATGAAGGGCATAACCAGTATCTGTCTAGCTGGTATGGCTTTGAAGAACTTGTCTTGACTATCTCATGCAAGCAGTTTACCTTTTAAAATTATGATAATGGAGTATTTCTAGCTATTGTCTAAAGTCAGCAAGTTGCAATAGTTCATACTGCAGTTACTTGAGATGGTCTTGCACGACGTCATTTGTTTTTGTAGCAAGTGAGCGATGCAATCTGCATACATCAAATTTGTGTTTGACTTCATGCTGATGTTAGATGTTGATTTATGGAGATTAAGGACCACTGGAGGTGTTGAAGGCATTACTGATCCTCGGTTTTAGTGACTCTAAAATGGAGTGTCCATCTGGCTTCCTTTGGCTCCAACAGGGACTACATTGTAACTCCCCTCTTGATAGCGCATCCATCGTAATCGCATTTCATTCTGAACCTATGACAGACAGACAGACAGACAGACAGACAGATAGATAGATAGATAGATAGAACGAAAGGATGGACAGATAGATAGAACGATGGACGGGCGGACAGATAGATGGGTAGAAAGACAGACGGATGGAAAAATAGATGGATAGAGTGATGGACGGTGAAAGGATGGGTATAAAGAGACAGACAGACAGTATGACAGATGGACATACAGACAGTAGCCAGACAGACAAACAGAATGACGGATGGACAGATGGATAGAACAACGGATGGACAGACAGGTAGATAGATAGAACAACAGACAAATAGATGGATAGAACAATGGACAGAAAGATGGATGGACAGACCGACAGAGGGATAGAATGACAGATGGGCAGATGGACAGACAAAACGTCAGACAGACAGAACCACAGACAGATTGATGGATAAAACAATGAACAGACAGACAGACAGATAGAATGACGGATGGATGGACGGACAGATGGATAATAGATAGAGAGAGAGAGACAGACAGACAGACATCATGACGGATGATAGAACGACAGACATATAGAACGATGGATGGATGAACGGATGGGTATAAAGAGATAGACACAGTATGACGGAATGGACGGATGGACATACAGACAGAACAACGGACGGGTAAAATAACACAGAATGACGGAAAGATTGATGGATAGAACAACGGATGGACAGACAGGTAGATAGATAGAACAACAGACAGATAGAACAAACCACAGACAGAACAACGGATGGAAAGACAGAGAGATAGTACAACAGACAGATGGATGGATAGAAAGATGGATGGAAGGACAGACAGATAGAATGACGGACAGACGTACGGACAGATGGATGATAGATAAATAGAGAGAGAGAGAGAGGGATAGATGGATAGAATGACGGAGGGTCAGATGGAGAGACAGAACCACAGACAGATTGATGGATAGAACAATGGAAAGACAGACAGACAGATAGAATGACGGACAGACGTACGGACAGATGGATGATAGATAGATAGATAGAGAGAGAGAGAGAGAGATAGAGAGAGAGACAGACAGACAGACATAATGACGGTGGGACAGAGCGACGGATGGATAGATGGTTGGATAGAGAGAGAGAGAGAGAGAGACAGACAGATCAACGGATGGATAGATGGATGGAAGGTCAACAGATGGATGGATTGATGAACAGAAAGAAAGAAAAACTGGTTTGTCCAGATGTCTAATTGACTTACACATATCTGGATTTGATCATATTGATGGTTTTTAAGCAATAATTACTCACCTCCTGGTTCAGAAAACAATAGAGAACCGCCACAATGAGCCCCTTAAAGAAAATTAATTAGGAGAAGGGAGTAAGTGACTGTAACACAATTTTTGTGTATGTAGAGTCAATCATCTAAAAATGACCTAATATTACAAAACAAGTCAAAACAAAAACAAATCAAAAACTTATTTAGTTGCAGTGTGTAATGGGATGAAGATTACCCTCTCTCACACCTTTCTGTTCACTTCAATCCATCTTTAACTCACAAAAAAACAAACTCTCTCGTATTAATAAAGCTGTGTATTGCCAATTTTCTTCATGATAAGAAATGCACGGTGACATTTATTATGATGCAATAAATCACAAGCCATCACGTTATATTCTAGCTGCATTAAGCGCATGCGTTCGAGGTACAAGAGTCCCCGCGACAGAGTGTGCATCAGCCGGGTGCAGTTTCAATATCTCCCCCTTAGATGGGGACATTCGTGCAACTCATAGAAGAGGCGCTGACTGCACAGAAAAATGCCAGTTTCAGAGTTTGTAGTTATTTACATGACCTGCTTCCTTATTATTTGAACTTTAATAAAGCTATAGGGCATTAAATGTAACTGCATTAAAGATGTAACGTCGGGGTGTTTCCTTTAAAGACGCTCGACACGCAAGTTTTGCTTCAGCAGAGCTCCAGCTCCATTTACTCAACAACAAGAGTGATTCTGTATTTACTTATTTTGTATTTTTGCATTATAATTCACTCATACTTTGCGATCTACATCACCTGAAGCTGTCTGGAAGGTTTCGAGTGCATCTGGACTGTGAGCTGTGTATTTGTTCCTCAGTCTTGCGCGAGCTGCAGTGCTGCTCTTGCGCATCATCATTACAGTTTAATGTGATCTCATGTTACGCTAAATGAGATCAAACGACTATCCGACAAGGAACATTTTTGTCAAAATATTTTGTCTAATCGTTTCAGCCCTAGCATAGAATAAATATAAATTAATTTAACCTTAATCTTGCTTTAATATAATAACATTTTTATGCTTTCAATGTCAAAGATTCTTTATGCAAATCAATTATGTTCAACCTTGTTATTTTACGACACCTCCCCCTTTAAAAAATGGCTTAATATTTCTTACATCACATTTAAGGGGCTTAATCTAAAGTCATTTCCTCTTACAGTATCAGTTTTTTTACTATGTTTAGACTTTTTTTGTAAACAGTTATAATGCATTTTATATTTATACTGCAAAAGTTTTAGGCACTTGTGAAAAACTTTCAAAGTGAGGATTTCTTAAAGAACTAATGACATAATTAGTTTTCATTAATCAATTAACATCATACAAAGTCATACAAAATCAATATTTGCTGTGACCACCTTTACATTTAAAACAGCACCAATTCTCCTAGAGACACCTGGAGACAGTTGTTCTTGGTTGTTGGCAGATGGGATGTTCCAAGCTTCTTGGAGAATTGGCCACAGTTCTTCTGACTATTTCGGCTGTCTCAGTTGCTTCTGTCTCTTCATGTAATCCCAGACTGACCCGATGTTCAGTGGGGGGCTCTAATGGGGCCATGCCATCTATTGCAGGGCTCCCTGTTCTTCTATTCTAATCTTTCTATTTGCAAAACAAATTGTGTGGCAGAATAAAATGTATATTTCTTATTGACACAAAAGCTGAATATATAAATAATCATCTCAAGACAAATGTTTTTGTGAAACATCTTAAGTGCGTAAGACTTTTGCACAGTACTAATATATTATTTATTATCATTTAATTAATAACTATTATTTAATTATTATATAGTACTCTATTAAATACAAATCTTTATTATTTCTATTATTTATCAATTATTAATTCATATTATATATATATATATAAATATTAGGGCTGTCAATCGATAAAATATTTTAAATCAAATTAATTACATGGTGTCTCGATTAATTAATCGCATATACAAATATTTGCTGAGAAAGCCCCTCAGATAAAAATAACTCAATATATAATGATTATACATATTTATATCAATATATAATTATACATAGATATCTTTAAATATTTAACAATTATATATAATACAAAATATTCAGATAAATAAACTGCTTTACATTCTTGTAGCAGAAGAGTTCATCATTGATAAGGCAATACAAAAAGCAGCTTTAGATTACAATGTGTTGTTTACTACCATATTATTGATCATAAGTCAATCACTGACACACAGTTCACAGCAATCCATTACACAAGTGAATTTGTCAATCAGTTGGAGATTTATTATGAGGGCTTGTTTAAGGACCCGTCAATGTACACCTGCATCAGACATGCTTGTGTAGCGTCTCGGGTGCGTTGCGTCATAAACATAAAATGTTTAGTTCACTGTTTCAAGTTAAATACAGTTTAATACTCAATCTTTAAACACATCTTGAGATCCCTTAGTTTGTATTTGTGCTCCGTCAAGTGTTTTGAAAGCAAGAACGTAACGAATGTCTGTTTTGTTCTGGATGGCTGTTTACTTCACTGTATAAACTGCGTGTTGCTCATACAGATGAAGTTTCACTTACTGCCCTCTGGAGTAAACGGGTGGTACTACAAGCTTGAATTTCTCAGGAATCTTCCTTATTATGGTCCGGGGGCAGTGAGATTAATTGAGTACATTTTTTTAACATGTTTTTTTTTGTAAAATGAATCGCTCTGAATTAACACGTTAAATCAACAGCCCTAATATATATATATATACTGTATATATAAATTAGCACTAATAAATATAAATGATTTCATTTATTTATAATTTAATCAATGTGTGATACGTATAACTAATACATTAGTAAATTCTGTGTAAAAAAATAAATAAATCTGTAAAAAAAATAAGCACTTTACTATTATTAACAATACATAGCCAAACTGTTTGTACTTTGGGCCAAGTTCAGCATCTGAATGGAGATGGAGCTACATAAAACATTTGTCACATTTCCCAATGTTTAGTTATTCAAAATATGCATAAACCAAAAGGAACACAAACTTATTTCAATTTTAGCCTGAGAGAAAATATTTTTGGCAAAAAATTGGACAGCACTTTCAATTTCAACAGATTGAATAAACCAGGATGAGAGGGTAACTGCATTTCTGTTTTGTTTTCTCAAACTCCTGCTTGGAATTAATGTTTAAAATTAGCTGCTGGCTCTTCAAGAAACTCAATTAGCACTCTGACTAACAAAGTAATACCTCTAAAACCCCAATGTCCATCTCCACTTTCAACAGATCAAAGGTGAAGTCTACTCTGAGGGGTCCGCAGGTTGTTTTGATCTCATCAACTGTACAGTGGGGAGTATGTCTGAAGTCAACCTTCATTAATTCACACATGTGTGAGCTTGTGCACTGAAGAGACATGGCTTTGGTTTGGAAGGGTTTGGATTTAAAGGGATAGTTCACCCAAAAACAAAAGGAGAGAGTAAGTCATTCAGGTTTGGAACAACATGATGAATAAATGATGACTGAATTTTCATTTTGGAGGTAAACTATCCTTTTAAGGTTTGGATTTACGTTATGATGTTTTGATAGAGGGTTGTATAACCTGGAAGGAGCCCAGACAGAGCTCGATGTAAAGCCGCAGGCTCACGTTGAAGACGTCTGGAAGGAAGCTGAACACCATGTAATGAGTGCCGAAGAGAGGGATTAGGAGGAGGGTGGACTTGGTCAGTCGCCTTAGGAAAGGAGAGATATTAAAGGAGAAGATGAAGGAAGAGGGGGTTATTGAGAAGATTGTAGTGCTGGAAGTTTCTATACGAGTCGGATTTGTTATTTGAAACATGTACAATATAACTGTGCCTTGAGTGTACATAATGACTCCTAAAAATGACTTTGAAAATACATTAATATTGGCAGTTTTTACATTTCCTCTGTATACACACATCCATGAGAATATTCTTAAATGTTTAGTTTATACTGTGTAGATTTTAAATTAATAGGTTGCAATGTACTTGTTTGTTTTAGTGCATTGCCTAGAAAAAAAATGTCTGCTAGATGTATATGCTCTTGCAAGAACATTATAGTTACTCTGCTCTTCTCTGCAAACTGCTCTCTTTCATATAAAAAAAACACAAAGATGTAAAAGTACCATGAAATGCAGGGATGGATTACCGACTGGGCCAATGGGGCCAGTTCCCAGGGGCCCTTGACTACCTGGGGGTGCCCTGGGCTTAAAGGCTGCACGATCTAGTTTGGTGATCCCTCCGCTCCTTTTTGGGCATGAACAACGACCCACCAAAACCCCCCCACCCCTCTCACACACCCACCAACCCCCGCTCAACAACTTTTGGTGGGTGGAGGGGGGCCATTGGGGATAATTGGCCCTAGGGCATTTGGAAGTCATGAAAAGATGAAAGGGACATATATTCCAATTTTTATACAGTAAGCGTTGAGTGAAGAAAAACCAAAATTCAAGCTGTTATTCACTGAAACTCAAATATTTTGTCAGAAACCCCTAAATGATCTGATTCTAGTGTATTTGTGCCCTTTACAGGCCTGTATGAAATCTACATATGCATGAGTATGCATCTAACACAAAAGCTACCACTCATTTTTGGCCAAAACAAAGAGTTCTCTCCATCATAACACCCCGAATAGAGCACATAACCATACTCACACACTAATACAAGGACCCGCATACTGTACAAGGTCATTCAAATCTCTCAAAAGACTATACCCAGCTAGATGTAACGTACTGGAAATGTCCTCCTAACATGTGCGCGAAAAGAAATGTCCATTTATAAAACAGATATGGCATGTTCAGAGACATTGTACTGTATAAAAGCTGATATAAGCACACCTGACAAATGTGTATATTTATAGGCCAATCATTTGCTCATAGGATAATGTTTGACCTTTAAATTACTTGGCAACCATAAACAACCTACACTGAGAATAATTACATGTATTAATTGGTGGAAGAAGTGTTTATTAGTGGTGCTTGCAAATGTGACGCCCTTGTTCTACCCGCTCCGTACGGGACTCGCACCTAGGTCTCCGGTGTGGGAGGCGGGTGCTCTAACAAGGAGGCTAAAGGCTACAGCCTCTAGCGTCAGTCGCTAGTGCACCTCTTGAGGTCAGGAGAGTGAGGTTTACACACTGCACAGCTATCTATCAGCTGGCTCCCGTTACACTCACCCCCTAAACCTCACTCCCATCCGGGTCACGGCACCAATGTGACGCTCTTTTCTAACCGCTTTAGTCGCCTGGCGGATAATAGAAATGGCGGGAAAACCCATAGACTTCCATTGAATGAGGGACTCTAGATAAAGCAGAGACTCTTTTGATCTTGGTCAGTAAGCAACTACCTAAAACACTCTATCAACCATCTAGCAACTCTTATAAAAGCAATAGCTATTGTACATATTCATCAACAACTGACTATTGAGAACCCAAAGTGTATTATTCATTGCGTAGATCACATCTTTGGACACGCATTACACTTAAAATTAACTTTTACTCTCAACATGCAGTGAAAGGAACTCGCTGCTGAATACTTCAACAATAGACTACACAATTACTGGTGAGTGAAATTTAAACATTTCTAGCCAGTTGCCAAATATATACATTTTTACTTGAAATATGGATGCAAATGCGAGTCGAATCAATCTTGGGATTTACAAATTGATATAGAGATCGTTCAAATGAAGATTGCAATGCATCAGAAAATCAATAGGTTGTGCCATGCTACTAAACAATCACCATATTTATATACCCTGGTATTTAAGGTACATGTCTCAAAAACATGGTATTACCATTTACCATGTAACCATGTCAAAAACACAGTAATACTATGGCACTATTTTACTGGTGAGCACATTGCCTCTTGTGGCTTATTATAATATCCAAAATAGGTCAAGTGGTATGATCTATTTGTGGTGTTTCCTTCATATTTCCAGAAATGTTGTCGGAAGACCCACTGGTCCTATCTGCATGTACAAAGACAGATGTCTCCATACGAGGGAAGGACAGAAGAGGAGTTTCAAAGGCAAGACACTTACACACGTGAATAACCAACACTTTCATCCACTGCTGTGGCTAAAAATGATCAAAGAATTCTTACAGCGAGTGTAGAGTCCACAACAATTTCCTTGAGTGAAAAAATGCTGTTCTGGGAAGTCAGATCCATTTCCTCTCAGCATGTGATGTTTTTTTTATCGAGCCATGTAATCGCACAATCATCCTGGAGAAATGTTCTTATGCATTTACGTGATTGCAAAGAGCAACCTTCAAATGCATGAATGTACATAAAAACTACACATTTTGGTAGAATTACAGTAGTTCCCCCCAAAACATGTCAATTCTGTCATCAACTAATTCTCATGTCTTCCTAAACTGATTTGACTTTCTTCCATCTGTGGAACACAAAACAAGAAATGTTGAGGATTGTACTGTTGGCCAATCTTTTCCATATAATGAAATTGAATAGGGACTATAGGCCTAAAAAGCTCTAACCAATGTCCGTGCTCATTGGTTTTTGTGTATTGCCTTGACTACCATTACAGGTGGCGCATCCGATAACAGAGTGTACCTGTACTGAGCAGAGTTGTTGAACTGGATCAAACGAGGGTTCAGCTTTTGCACCAGAATCCTGATAATATTCATGAAGAGAAGGAAGTTCACCTGGATAGGACAAGAAACAGGAAAATTAGTAACTGTGTAAATGCGTTCAGCCATTTATGTGCCCATGCATCATCATCTTACCCCAATGGATGCTACAATAGGACCCTTGATGATCCACCAGTAAGGGGAATCGTCATTGATGTCCCAGCACCTGAAAAAACAAACATCTGGTTTAGGAAAAGGTCCATTCAAATCTGTTTTTTTCTCTTATGTAATCTATTAAAATACTGATGTAACTGTGGGCCTAAAGAGGCATTTAAATAACAAAAATAGTGTACTCATATGCTTTCACAGATGATGTAACAGTGTACAATATCTTTTGAGTCTGAGTCACTGAGATGTGCGTTTTGATCTTCAACTAGAGTTTTACATTATCAGAAGAAAAGGAGGTGGCATAAAAGTATAAAGTAAAAGTAAAGTAGAAATTGCCATAATGTTTGTTCAAATTCCTAATTCAAAGTATGAGCGAGCACTAATAGACTGCAACAGTCATGTTCTGGAAGTACAAATCCCATTCATTTTTTCCATAGATTAATCGATTTTAAGCACCGAGGTTGTTCATCGATGGTATATGCTTCCGTTAAAGCCGCCAGACTGCGTAATTTCAACTTCCTTGTTAAAAAAATCATGTTTGATACAGAACTCCTGGTGAACAACTACAAAAACGCATGGTCCAGCAGTGAAAGCTCCAGATATATATATTGTTTCTTTACTTATAATAAACAACCTAAAATCAATCATTGAAAATCAACCTATGCATTTTAAATCATTCGCAATGCTTCATGGGATTGCTGTTTTTGCCCTCATGAAAGACGGTGAGTACCCAGTCTTGTACTTTTGCCTTTTTGTCCGGTTTTCAAATAACTTTTTCCCTCAAAACAAAGTTTGTAATGTTGCGATTCACTTCGGAGCTGGTTGATTTGGTTCATGGCTTCCAGCTCTTTTATGGAGGATTTTATGAAAAGCCTATGCAAAAAATGAATTGGGAAAAATACTTGTTGTTGAGCTCTATTATGGCAGTGAAAGAATTACTCTGTGTCCTCAAAATACACTCTGGAGCAGATCCAAATGACAATACAGACTACTGGAACACCTGCAAGACAAAAACAACGAAGAAGAGAGTGAGAGAGATGGCATGCCTAGTAAAAAGGGCCTTTTATAATGTTCTAGGCAAATTTGTACTTGAGGCCAAATAAATGAAAGTGGAGACATTAGACCCAGAAGCTATTACTGCCAATGTCATTAAGTGTAGAATCTGAATCGGTTTGATCCAGACATAAACTAATTATTAGATGATAACCAGACAGAAGTGTCTTAAATGACAGAGATTCAGAGACGCAATGCTGCAGGGAATACTACCCCAGACTACAGATAAAAGAAAAGTGAATCTTAAAGTCATCCCAATCCAAAATTCATCATTTAATAAATTCTGAAGCTTGACATTTTTTTATGGAAATTATAATTCTGGCATCGGGGTTCCCACTTCGTTTTCTCACTTCTCCCGTTTTTTGTATTTTTTATAATTTCATAGAGATTTGCATATATTGAGGGCGCAATAACGTGAAAAATGTCCCCGGATACTGTAAGTAAAGCAAATGGGGAATCATTTGAAAGCTTAGAATCTGAGCTTATTATAGAATACCATCAAATTTGCATTTATGTTGCATATAATAACAAAATAAGGGCTGAAAACATCTGCATCGCAAATAGGCGCCACCTAGAGGTAATATGGTAGAAATATTAATTTGAATATAAAATCTTTTACATAGCACTTATATAAGTCATATGTCAAATCATTTTCAGGAATATGACTATACAGTTTATTTTGTTGTCCTTATACCACAGTTTGAAAGATTTTCAATAGAATTACAAAGTGAAATATGATTTCTGTAATGCATCAAATATGCGCAGATCAAATATGCACCGATCAATGCAGCTGTAAGTCCCCAGCAGCCACAAACTTGAGCTTGAGCTACAAAATGAGCCACTATTTTCTTGTCTGTGAGCTTGCTTGGGTGAATAATCCCATGTTATATCTTAGATGTCAAGAACAAAATATGCAGCCAGCAGGAAAAGCATGCTAAACAAATCATAGGAAAAATATGTTTTCAACTATTGGTGATAAAATTGGTGCTTTATATCACTGCAAAGGGCAGAATCTCAGATTTCTAATGACACCTAGATTGAGCTTCTAGTCCACTCAGAGGCCGAGGTATTCATCGAGACTATGAGGGTGGTGCATGAACTTAAAATTAGACTGAATGTCTATGGACGAGCACATCTTTGAGGGCTAAAATGCATTATAGTGCCACCTACATTTCAGATCTGAATATTGTGATGGAAATGATAGAGAAAACAATATTTTTACCTAGAACTTGCTGTGATCTAGTGGAATAAAATAAGACAATTTAAAGGGAGATAGAGTGAACAGAACCAGAATTACATGCTAACATGCTAACAAAGGTCAACAAAATTATATTATTATTATTATTTTATTTCTGTTCATCGTAAGATTGTAAACATATACAATATTTTTTTGAATAAATGCCCCAATTTATTTATTTGGGGGTGTACTGAAAATTGTAGACATTTTTTTGCAATTAGTCTACAGTATGTGTGAATGGTAAGCTTTTACATATTTGAAGTAATTCCATGGATTCAATATTCATGGATTTAATAAGGATTCGTAAACATTTGTACATCTCTAAAGTTGTTCATATATGTAAAATTATTTACATTTTAGATGAAGTCAATATTGTAAGTTTCAGTGTAAAGTGTGGCGTGCTAGCACCATATAGCTACGAATACTCATGAGATCACATTGATTTGTAATGGCCAGAAAACAGAGTGTTAGAGGGGACAGAGACAAAGAGACAGACAGCGATGTGAGTGTCTCACCCCAGCCCAACATAGCAAAACTCCACAGGCAGCGACGACTACGTGGGAATGCAGAGAGCAACAGTGAGTTCAGATACATGGCCTCCACCAGCAGCCAGAAGAAATTAGTCATCACGCAATAATGACAAAACACCACTGATGCCTTACAGGACGCCTGCGGAGAGAGACAGAGATTGTGAATGACTAACACGTCATGATGAGGAAACTCAAGAGAGGAAGGAGATCTATTCACAGCAGGAAATCAAGGAGGTAAATATTGCAACTTAGAGAAAATTCAATACAGCAACAGAATATGGATCCTTTTCACAGACTGTGATGATACATTCAAGTCTTTTAAATATAGCAAACATATTTTTTTAATCATTAAACAAAAATGTATGGCTTTACTCTTTACATTATTTTCCCTTGGCATTCATTTAAAAAACATAGTCAACACAGCTGTGATGGGGTATGAAATACAGCTGTTGAGGGAGACAGAAATTTGGCATCTTTCTCTCTTCTGACTGTTGTAATATACTGCTTTCTATTTTGTTTTTTGTTTGATTCTTTTGCTGTTTGAGCAAATGGGAAGGCAAAAATGATATTTGCTTAGGTCTCCCAATCACCACTATAGAAGTCAGTGTTGGGGAAGCTACTTTGAAACTGTAGCTTCCCATATGGTTTCAAGCTACGCTTTTTAAAAAACGCACGGTGGTGCAGCGGTTAGCACTGTCGCCTCACAGCAAGAAGGTCGTGGGTTCAAACCCTGGTTGCCCCGGCCTTTCTGTGTGGAGTTTGCATGTTCTCCCCGTGTCTGCGTGGGTTCTCTCCGGGTACTCCGGCTTCCTCCCACCATCCAAAAGACATGCAGGCTAGGTTAATTGGTGTCTCCAAAAAACAATTGCCCTAGGTGTGGATGTGGATGTGGAGGTGAGTGCGAGTGTATGTCTGTCTATGTGTGGCCCTGCGGTGGACTGGCGACCTGTCCAGGGTGTCCCCCGCCTTTCGCCCAATGTTAGCTGGGATAGGCTCCAGCCCCCCGCGACCCTGTACACAGGATAAGCGGTTGACGATGGATGGATGGATGGATGGATACTACAAAGTATCTATACATTTTAGAGCTGTCAAAATGAGGGTTAGCTTAACGCGTGCGATTAATTAAAAAGTTTAACTCATTTTTCTTTATCGTGATTAATGCATTCACACAGCATAAACCAGCATTTACAATGTTTGGAAGGGCAGAACCTTTGCGATGTGTCCGCCCAGAATCATTACACTGAAACACTCACAAACACACACACACACACACACACACACACACACACACACACACAACAGTGATTCAATGTCAGTGATAAAATGAGGGTGAAAGGAGCTCTTGACGCTATTTGTTGTACAAAACAAGACAAGATGGGACTTGTAAGACTATGTAAGGTGCAATTCATTTCCACAGAAGTACGTCATCTTTACTACTACCAAATCGCAGCATGAGACGTTTCGTCTGAAAGCGCTTTCATCTGGAGTTCAAAGCGGCGCTTGACGCTGACGCCCTGACGTGAATAATGAATGTGGCTTCATGATTGCTGTAGCAAAGTGAATAGCCACAGTCTGCCAGCTGATTAATATAGTGGAGGATGAGAATTTAAGAGATTTAATGCCCATTGCAATGAAAATGCTAACTATAGGGAGACTAGTTCTTTCAATTAGTCAACCTAACACTTAGTCTTTGGGAAATGTTTAATGTAGGGCTGTTGATTTAATGCGTTAACTCAGTGCGATTAATTTTATAAAAAATAACGTGTTAAAAAATCAAACGTAATAAGGAAGATTCCTGAGAAATGCAAGCTTGTAGTACCACCTGTTTACACCAGAGGGCAGTAAATGAAACTTCAGCTGTATGAGCAACACACAGTTTATACAGTGAACAAAACAGCCATCCAGAACAAAACAGACATTCGTTACGTTCTTGCGTTCAAAACAACTGACAGAGCACAAATGCGAACTAAGGGATCGCAAGATGTGTTTATAGATTGAGTATTAAACTATATTTAACTTGAAACAATGACCTAAACATTTTATGTTTATGACACAACGCACCTGAGACGCTACACAAGCATGTCTGATGCAGGTGTACACTGACGGGTCCTTAAACAAGCCCTCATAATAAATCTCCCACTGATTGACAAATTCACTTGTGTAATGGATTGCTGTGAACTGTGTGTCAGTGATTGACTTATGATCAATAATATGGTAGTAAACAACACATTGTAATCTAAAGCTTCTTTTAAATTGTCTTATTAATGATGAACTCTTCTGCTATAAGAATGTAAAGCAGTTTAATTATCTGAATATATATATTTATATTTATAATTGTTAAATATTTAAAGATAACTATGTATAATTATTTCATCATTATATATTGAATTAATGTTATATGACTTTCTCAGCAAATATTTGAATATGCGATTAAATGCTATTAATCTTGCTTAATTAATTGGGACACCATGTAATTAATTCGATTAAAAATGTTAATTGATTGACAGACCTAGTTTAATGTTAATGTTACTTGAATTGGAGCTATTTTAGGGCATTTCTATCTTTATACTGTGGAAGGATTTGTTTGGAAAATGTTAATAAAGCATTATATTGTTACATATTGTTTTGTTTCCTTTCCTAAGAAGGTAATAAATGCAATTAGATAGGAACAAAAAGGATATTTAGAGTCAAATTTCAACACTTTTATAATCTGCTATTAATCTTGATTAACTATGACAAATTATGTGATTAATAGCGAATAAAATCTTTAATCAACTTACAGCACTAACACATTTACATTTTAACTAATAAAAGTTGAAAACACCCTATTTTATATAACTGAGTTGAAATATAGTTATATACAGCAGTAATTGATAGTCCCTTTAAGGCTGCACATGGGCTCAAGTGAATCAGTGAATCATTTATGTGAACTAGCTTATAAAGTGTCCAATGAACCTGCGCACTAACATGAATCATAATTCTCAACCCTAAATATAAGGGAATCACTGTCCAAAAGAACCATTTCACTTAAATGACTTGGTTTTTCAAGCACTATATGAGAGGGACAGAAAGAGAGAGAGACTGTTTAGGTGAGGGCGTTTGATTTCTCCCTCAGATCAATTGTACATTAACAATAAAAGGTGACAAATGTAGACTTTTTTTTACAGTGCTACTCATTAGAAAATGTAGCTTGTTACAGGAAAAGCTGCACTGTTGTGAAAATAACTGAACTACTGTCACGCTAATGAAAAGTTAGCATTAGTAGCATTGCTACTTTTACTTGTACTTGCTTGTTTTGATTATTGGGGGGTTACATCCCCGCTGGAATCTATGCACATGGTTACTCCCAAACATTGATAGAAATTTACCCTGCAATAGTTTCCAGACAAATTGCTTGTTGGTGGTAACTTATGCAGGCAGTAGATAGCAAGGCAGCTTGCTTCGTTTTAGAATGCAGCTAAAGTCACAAATCCATTGATTTGTCATTAAAAGTCAGTGAGTGTTGTTTGTGAAGTCAATCAAGTTTATTCTTGACGGTGGAGACATTTAAAGGCAGTTAGGTCTGTGGCGATATGTGGTGTGATTGACTCACTGTAGAGAGTGTGCAGTGATCTGTGTCATCACTGGCGAACAGCGTAGCGTCTTTTATAAACACAGACGCAGATTTCAGGATGAAGGAGAAGAACAGCTGCATGTGGATGTAGTTTCGATCGCAGTGTAGTCGCCTAAATACACACACACACACACACACACACACACACACACACACACACACACACACACACACACACACACACACACACACAACACTTGTAATTTTCAGAGCACATGCTTCATGAATGAAGCAATCAAGTTGCACACAATTTAAAGTTACACCAAATAATTATTGGCCCTTTATGGGCATCTGTGGTTGACTTGTGGAGAAATATCAGTTGTGCTTAGACGCTGCTCTACTGCATGGATTTTTGATGGTACTTTACATGTAAACACACTCACTGATGGTAAAAGAAAGCCCTACAATATGTCACTTAAGTAAGTAGGTAGCATATATATCGCCAGATCTGTTTTCCTTGAAAATACACCTGCATAGGCTGAATGATGGAAGCCAGAAATGTCTCGCCATATTGAAACCGAGAGCTCTAAATGTCAATCATTATTGTAGGCTTACCGTAATGACACAGGCAACACGATTTTGAATACAGAGTTCTCATATACTGGCCCAATAATGGTATTTTGTTCATTTCTAAAGACATTAAACAAGACATCCTCCATAGTGTACCTTTAAAGCTTGCTAAAACTAGCTAACTAACCTGAGGTTTGTTAAATTGCTTGGTCCAAACGCCCTCCCAAAACTTTCAGAACTATGAGCGTTTCTCAATGCTAAGAATGCAGAGAACAGATTCGTGTTCTGAACACCAATCTTGCCAAGCCACCTTGGCAGAACGAACTTGAAAGTACAGGAGGATGGAGAATACATCTATTGTATTACGAGCTTTGAGATGTTCCTGTTGCAAAATTGACCATCCTAGTACATTTGTAGTCAGTGAGAGAACTGACATTATCACACACTGGTGACAGCATTATTATCATCACACCAGTGAGGTTTTGCACGACTAATGACAAGTTGACGAAGTGTGATGACTTTCAAGAGTAGTCAGGCTTTCACAAGCTTACAGCGGGAAACTCTTGAGGGAAAACACAATGATAAATGTTCTTCATCTGCCACCGTAGTGCCACTATGATTTATTGAACTTTAAATGGTTTCTTGAACACCAGTCACTATCCGATGCATCCTTGATATTCAGCCTGATCAAGAGCACATCAGGGAAATTTGATGCATTCTTGGTACTTGCGTTCTTGAGTGTTGGAAATTAACTTTGGCAGTGGATGATGAAGTCGAACGAGTCCAAGAGAATGTAAGAATACATAAGAATGCCCCTTCTCAATGGTCACTTTTCATGGTCAGATTGAGGTCAGGGCTTTGTGATGGCCACTCAAATACATTGACTTTGTTGCTCTTAAGCCATTTTCCACAAATTTGGAGGTATGCTTGGGGACATTGTCCATTTGGAAGACCAATTTGCGACCGAGCTTTACATTCGTTGCTTCAATATGTACACGTAATTTTCCTTCCTTATGATGCCATCTATTTTGTAAAGTGCACCAGTCCCTCCAGCAGCAAAACACCCCCACAACATGATGCTGCCACCCCCATGCTTCACGGTTGGGATGGTGATCTTCAGCTTGCAAGCCTCACCCTTTTTCCTCCAAACATTACAATGGTCATTTTGGTCAAACAGTTAAATAAAGACATCTACGTCTTAAACAAATAAGACATCTGGAGATGGAGGTGAACTATTATACTTGCAAGAACACATTGTAAAAGCACACTACCTGAACAGCAGCAGTATTACCACGGCAACTGAGAGAGACAACAGTGACGATCCGTAACCAACCGAGTAGATCAGTTTCACAGTGGCAAAATACGACTCCTGAATGACATAATGAACAAAATTAATGGACATTTAAATGATCAGAAAGATTAAAATAACCAGCTGATACAGTGTCTGAATCACATTAAATATGCAGTCTGAATGAATCAATCAATAATTCAATCAATCAACTAAGCCAAAATGGTCTTAACTGGTTTTAGATGGGCATTGCTGGTCTGTTACTGACTCAAGCTGGTTTTTGAAGGTAGACTAGCTTAATTAGTGTAGCCATGATGGTTGATCAGCCAAAAGTGCCCAAAACAAACTATATTCTAGACAATAGGCTGGTTTTAACTGTTTTAAGCTGGTCACTGCTGAAGTTTACGAAGAACTTCTTTCTAAATTGCTTCACAATGGACCCGCAACATGGCCCGCCCAATTTTCCAGCCACCTTGGTTCCAGAAGTATTTTTCCCATTATTTTTTTCCATAGGGATTTCATATAATCCTTCATAAAACAGTTCTTAGTCATGAACCAAATCAACAGCACTGAGGTGAATCACAACATTACAAACATCGATTTAAAGCAAAACAATTTTTGAAATTTGGGCACAAAGTCCATACTGTGTACTTAACCTCTTTCATGAGGGAATGAACATACAATCCCATTGCAAATTATGCTAATTTTTTTTTAAGATAGAATAATATAATACCATAGATTTAAAGTTGTTGATAATAAATATAGAGAAAAATTATTTCAAAATGTTCAGATACTGTATACACAAATATAGTAATATTTTTATCTTTTATTTTTTATATTATTATATAGTAATATAGTAATATCTTATATAGTAAATATAAGTATTTTGAGAGTGAAGGGAGACCGGGTCGATTGCGTCACTCACAGCCATCACGTTAGTGGCCGGCTGCTGCAGAGCACTTTTGGTGTGATCTGTTGGTCACGATGCTCTGATTGGACAAACGTTTTCTGCAGGATCATGGGTAGTGTAGTTCTCCACCAGCAATTCCACTAATAAACAATTTATTATTTTTTGGACTGATGACTTTAACAGTATTATTAACAACCTCAGAGCTCATGGTAAGTCTTTAAAGGTTTATAAATTGCCATTAAAAATGGAAAAATAAATTGGATTTTTCACTGTTGTGTTCTCTTGTTAGTACGTTGCGTGTCATTCCAGTGTATGGATACATGAAAGAGATTTTTTAAAGATATGGCACATTATGAATTTCAGAATATCTTTGCCCTCTTGTTGACCTCTGGGATGTTAGCTTCAACACTGCAGGCCTCATGGTAGGGGGAAACGGCCACGACCAGCCTCCAGCGGTGCAGTTACGACTCACTGTACCTACAGCACAATGAAAAAGGTTAAATGTCAACAGAAAAAATTGTGTATTGAAAGGCAATCTCATCATGCTTTTCAACAATAATTGAAATATGCAAATGTACGGAAGCGTATTGCATTCACTTGAGAAAATATAATATAATATATATAGGCCTATGTATGTGTATAGCTAATATATAATATATATAGGCCTATGTATGTGTATAGTCTAGCACTATTATATATTACAAAAAAAGATCGTATAATGTAGGACTATCTGCGTTCGCTTGGCGCTCCATTTAAACAATACATTTTTAGGGTGATGACGTCATAAAATATGACGACAGACATTAGAAGCTTCATTCTAAAACCTCAATAGAAGTTTCGAATGTAAATATGACATGACATTTGGTACAGTCTAGTATGAACGGTCAGAATGAGCGCTATGGCCATTCTAGTAGTTCTAGACTTCCGGTAGTTCTCGTGTTAAATGCAAGTACAAGTCTATTGGTTGATTAGTGTCCTTTGGAAGATCAAAGCGTGTCTCAGCCATGACAGTATTACAAATGTCATAGACAGTAATGTCTTTGTATTGAAGGCCAAGTTTAAAATAAAATATAAAATATATATAAAACCGGATTAAACTTGAAAGGCGGGACATGTTTACTTCCATGCAATCCAGCTAAAATAGAGCTCCTGGCAGGATTTTGAGGGATCTCATTAATTCAGAAAAACAGAACAAAATATATTTTTTAATGAAAAATTATCTCGTAATTCTGAGATAATTAACTCGTTAATTCAGAAAAACAGAGTAGATTTTTTTTTCTCAAGTGAATGCAATACGCTTCCGTACTAATGCATTGGTTATCTATTAATCCTTCCATTTTATTTTGGCATTTCAATAGATAGAACAATGCTTTACATTTCGCTCTGTTTCTCACACAAATCTATCGATTGATTTTGTCATATGGATCGGTTTTATGGTGATTTTATGACATTTTTGGTATTGATTATGGTGCTTTTCTGGTCATGCTATCATTGTATGAAATAGAGCAACGTGTTAATGGACAATTGAAAATTTTATTGGTGTGGATGAAACAATATTGGGTGAGTAAATGTTGACAGTATTTTCATAACCAACACTTTCAATATTTCAATTAATTATCAATATTACACCGCTGTTGGCATTTCATGTAGTTTGCATTACGTTTTTTAAGTTTATATTTATACAGAACAAGATTGAGCAGAGCATTGTGTATAAGCTGGGTCTGGGATGAAGCATTTATCATTTTCTCCAGGACGAGAGAGAAACATTGATGGAGAAATGAAGCTGGGAATGAGAGATGGTGCAGTGGCATTCACAGACTCTGACTCTTAATGCCTAGAGACTATCAGATGAAAATGTGGCTTATGGGACCAAACAATTTCATCTAGAGTGGCTTCAGATTTATATGAAGTGTTTACTGGTTGGTTGAGTTCAGACCGGGTTTAGTTGGTTACACTGACAGTTCAGTGGAAACGTTATTGCAGTGGCAAAATTAAAAGCCAGATTTGTTTTCGCTGAAACGTACAAACCTTGAAATTGAAGCAAGGCATTTTACCATTTGAGATAACGGCTTGGGCTTTCAATTCCATATGAGGTAGATATGTTTATTGTTGAAGACTGAAACAGACTCATTTGGTTACAGATGCAGGGACTGTGAAATGTCTGTGTGGACCGAGGCTGGGCAAAATTCTGAAAGCAATAATTGGCTCCCTTTCAGTTTGTGATTTTAAATTTAATTTGAAATGGCCACAACCCACAGGTGTTGAACTGAATTTGAATTGAAACGACAGGAAGAGGAATTTATTCAAATGCAATTGTACATTAAACATACATTTGCAATGAAACTCATTTTGTCTATATATTCCCGGATATGTAGAATCATATTTTAACAGATTTTCAAACTTAACATTGTCAAAACAATGATCACAGCCATTTCGATTTTGCCAAACAGCACCACAAAACATCCACCACATTGTTTTCAGATACCTTTAAAAATATATATATAATTGGGGGTTAAATTAGAGCATTCTGGGAATGAAAAGGTTTTTCCACCATGGTCTGAAAAATACAATTTCTATCCCCTGGAGGATGGAAAGCCCCGCCATGTTTTTGGTGGACGGTAGGGGTCTCCCCCACCCCTGGCAGCGGTAACCGCTACAGGTGGTTGGTTGGGAGCCCCTCTTCCCCTCGCGGTCGCCGGCTGTTCCTCCATTTCCAGGTGGCCTCCGGTGGATGGCCGCGGCTGCTCCGTTGGGGTGGATGGTAGTGGCGAGGACTCTACTATGGTGCATTCCTCCTCCTTCCTGGATTTCGGGACCAGTGTAAAGGCATTAATGGAAAGGAGGAGCCGAGAACCAGCTTGAGAATATAAATACGATTTTAATTAAAAACTTAAAGGTGTCGGACAGCTGTCCGTAAATCTCTCTCTGAGGCTTGATTAGCCTGATATGGGGCCGGGTGTGTGGAATCACGACCCGGCCCCGCCCTGCCACAAATGGTTACTGTAGTAGAAAAAAATGGCATTTTGGTTTCAGGTATTTGCAGTAAAAACATAATAGCCACAAAATTATGATTTTTATTACCATAGCTTTTGTTTTCCTGTATTATTACAATGGTTTTACTATGGACATCAAGGTTAAAATATAGTTACTGTAGTAAAATCATGGTAAATTTAAGTTTTAAGTAAACTTAAATAATCTAAAAAATATAAAGAATTTATGGTACTTAAGAATTTAAGTACCATAAATTCTTAAGAATTTAAGAATTTATGGTACTTATTTATAATAAGTACCATATTTTAACCAAGATATTCATAGTGAAACCATAGTGATAATAGTGATAATACAGGAAAAATAAAACTATGATAGAAAAATCCTAATTTTGTAGTCGCTTTACTATACAAATACCATAGTTTAACTATTAATATTAATATGAATATTGCTAACTTTAGAAATCACAGTTTTGGTGGAAATCATGGTTTTACTATGCTAACATTGTAGTAACTATAAAAAGTAATTTAAGTAAAAACATATATCTTTTTTTAAGGTTTTACAACAAAAACAATAGTACAATATATGTATTAAAACCTTAATAGCTACAAAATTATGCATTTTTAATTACCATAATACAAATTTTCCTGTATAATTATTATGGTTTCACTGTGCATATTAAGGTTAAACTATTGTGAAGGAACGAAGAACTGTTTCAGAATAAAAATGACCGCCCTGTCTTCTTAGGGGCTCCATACAATCTAGCTCTGAATGGTGCAAAATCCTAGTGTGAAAGATATAGTTGTGTTAGGGTTGTGTGTAGTGGTACCTGTGTTATTACTGAAGAGAGAGAAAACAGCAGGACAGGGCGAGTGGACCGTCTCACCCACTGCCGTTTTGGGCCAGCACACTACAGAATCCCATACAGGTAAACAACCTTCACAGACACACACAAATAGAATAATCACACATGCATTAAAAGCACCAAACAAAAAGCCTTTTTGGCACATAACAACTGTATTGGCTATATTACGGTCCAGTTTGCTGTTTTGGAGTCGCCCAAGAACATTCTAGAATCTGAAATCCCTATAAAGCCTCAGGCAAACAACACTTCAATAATGAACCACTGGAGAACGCAGAACACAAGGCGCTGCATAACAATGAGTGTGATCAAGTTCTAACCTCTGTCTGTCTCTTAATGTTCAACAACAACAAATGAACGGACAGTTTCTGACAGTGTAAAATTCTATACAAATTTAATTCCTTTAAAATGACATCTCACAGGGAGTGACTTAGATATTTTAAAATGTTTATGTTTGGGGCCTGGGTAGCTCAGAGAGCATTGACGCTGACTACCACCCCTGGAGTCGCGAGTTTGAATCTAGGGTGTGCTGAGTGACTCCAGCCAGGGCTCCTAAGCAACCAAATTGGCCCGAATGCTAGAGAGGCTAGAGTCACATGGGGTAACCTCCTCCTGGTTGCGATTAGTGGTTCTTGCTCTCAATGGGGGCGTGTGGAAATTTGCGTGTGGATCGCGGAGAGTAGCATGAGTCTCCACATGCTGTGAGTCTCTGCGGCGTCACACAAGGCGAGCCACGTGATAAGATGCACGGCTTGACTGTCTCAGTAGCAGAGGCGCAGCTACCCATTACCCGAGTGTGACATTTTGTGCCCCATGTATCTGTCGAGTGCCTTTATATGGCGACCCTATGCATTGCATACCTTGCACATATGTACCTTGCGCCTCTGCCTCCGGCACCCGGATTGAGGTGAGTAACCACACTACCACAAGGACCTACTAAGTAGTGGGAATTGGGCATTCCAAATAGGGAGAAAAGAAAAATGTGTATGTTCGACAAGAGAAATGCATAATATGACAGTTTGTTTGTATTCATTGAGTAGCTGGTAGTAATGAGTTTAATAAAACATAAAAAATGCATGAAGTTATGGTTTAGAAACAATAAATCTAATTTCAAAATTTTTAAATCTAGCCCTAAACCAAAAATCACAGAATTATCTAAATCTAAAATCGTCTTAATCAAAATGAGACAGTTGTTGACATATTTTAAGAGTATATCCATGTGGGATCCGTTTATTTATTTATTTTATTGACATTTTTCATAAGACTATAACAGTTAAAATAGTGATTTTGAGTTTTGTATTTTCAAGCTATAAGGAAGCTAGATTTTCATTTATTAAAAAAAACTATTAGTGCAACGTTTTGATGTTTCAGCTATGTTTTCTTGCAGTTGTTAAAGCGATATACACTCACTGAGAACTTTATTAGGAACACCTGCACACCTACTTACTCATGCAATTATCTAATCAACCTATCATGTGGCAGCAGTGAAATGCATAAAATCATCCAGATACGGGTCAGGAGCTTCAGTTGTTCACATCAACCATCAGAATGGAGAAAAAATGTATCTGAGTGATTTGGACCGTGGCATGTTTGTTGGTGCCAGACGGGCTGGTTTGAGTATTTCTGTAATTGCTGATCGCCTGGGATTTCACACACAACAGTCTCTAGAGTTTACACCAAATGGTGCCAAAAACAAAAATCCTCCAGTGAGCGGCAGTTCTGCGGACAGAAATGATTTGTTGATGAGAGAGGTCAACAGAGAATGAGCAGACAGAAAGGCTACGGTAACTCAAATGACCACTCTGTACAATTGTAGTGATCGGAATCAGGGCTGGACTGGGAAGAGAAATCGGCCCGGGATTTTACATGGCAACTGACCCAACTGTTGAGCGGGGGGGTGGCGCTGTCCTTTTCTGTATATCGCGGCGCTGTTTGTGGTCCGTTCTGCATGACACGGCGACTCATTTTTGCTTATCGCGGCCGAACCACCGGCCCGGTCGGTTGTCCTGATGGACATTCCGCCCTTGAAGTGCGTCCGCCCACCGGGAAAATGCCCGGTATGCCAGATTACCAGTCCAGCCCTTCTTAGAATACACAACATGTCGAGCCTTGAAGCGGATGGTCTACAACAGCAGAAGACCACGTCGGGCACTTTATTGGGACTATAGTTTTCCTAAAAAAGTACTCAGTGAGCGTATATTGTCTGTATCCAATGAATGAATTATTCTCTAAACACCTTTTTGCTGTCATTGGTCCATGTCATCGTTAAGCTCCACCTACTATTTAATTAGTGTTTTTCAGTAAGTATTCAACTGCTAAGACCATGTAATGTTTAATTAGTCTACAAAAGGAATCAAATCTACTCAAATACTCTCAAGTGCCCATTCGCTCATGTGCCAACTGCAGCGAAAGTCATTCATACATGTGCCCAAAGATATGCCCCGATCACCATTCTTTTCTTCATTCTGCACATTAACACTCTTTTATAAACCTATCTTTTCAGTAGTATCAGTGTCATCATAAATGACAATAACAGAGTGGAATCTGCACATATTATGGCCGGGTATAGCGTGTTAGTGCATTAGCGTCATATATATTACCATATATATTACTTTAAATCATCATCGAGTGGTTAAAACAGCTTTTACTGACCTCATTTGAATTCTACTCATAGAATGGGGCATAAAGTCACTTATAACACATTTAATGTCACATTAGTTAAGGTTTTACATAGTCGTGTGCTTTCTCATATTTAAATGATCCTCTAAACACCTCCCACAGCAGTGTGGCCGGTGTCTGAATGTTTGCCTTTGCACAGCTGATTCGAACGTATTTTTACCCCTGAACGAAGAATGGAGAACCACTTATCTGGAAGTATATTGGGGCCTTTAACCCTCATATTGTCTCAGGGCCATTTTTTGACCCTGGACAAGTAAAGAATACATTACAAATACAGCATAGTTTTTGGTACCGGAACCAAACATTGTGACATTGTAAAGACCATCAAAATAACAAAGAAAATAATAAGAATAATTGTTATTCAATCATAATTGTTTAAGAGAAATGACAATTAAAACAAACAGTTCTTTCCATTGTCTCAACGGGTCACTTGTGACTCGTATAGGTAGAGTATCTGGATGTTTTACAGCTTTAAATAGTTTTTGTACATCTATTAATCAAATTTGACCTAATCCATATTTCATATTATCTCATATTTAGCCGCTAGCCACATACTGTTCTCTGGCTTCCTCACATGCTTCACTGGGTATTGCATCTTTCCCACAAATTGCATACTTTCCTCTCAACTGGGGCTTGTGCACACATGCACATGTCCACACACACAGATAGAGTATTTGTTTTTACAGTTTTGAACAGGTAATAAGTTGCATGATTTTAGATGTTAAAATGTTAAAACCAATTGAATAAACATTCTTCGGCAGAAAGAACTATTACAGCACCTTCTTAAACCCCTGTAACACTGCAACAAATTATTTGACATTAGTGGGAAAGAATGGATTAATGGAATTGTTACTCCATTAATATTCAGAATATATCTATTTTTTCCCCCTGTCGTTATATACTTTGGGAGCAAAATAAAAATAAATGCACTTTGAATGGTTTTCAATACGGGTCAAAAATGACTGGATGGACAATGGGAGGTTGTAGTTTCTCAGGAATATTGGAGGGTTAAAAAAGAAACTGCCTACTGACTTTATTAAATGCCTTTTCTGCATCTCAAGAACCTATTATTGCCTGAGATTTATTGCGTTGCGATATACTAATAAGACTGAGAAGTCTTCTTGCATTACTGGATGACTGTCGCCCCTTGATGATTATGGAAAATGGATGTAATTATTGTCTCTAAGCAAGATGAGAGAACTTTAGAGATTGCTTTGGTTTCTGGATAATTCTGAGCACAGTTGGAGTCATAGACTAGATAAAATCATAGAAGTAAGAGACTTTGGCAAAAGTCTCAATTTGCTCTCTATTTAATGTTACTGCTGTCAGGAGGAAACAGATGAGATATGAAATAAATCCTATTTATGATTTTCTTCTGATGGGCTGCATTCTGAAATCAGTGTTGCAAATCAAAATGAATTTACATTAAAATGTTCATTAAGTCGGCATTATTTCAATTAAATATTTATCATCAACCACCCACTTTAAGATTCAATTGGTTTATTTCTACCTGCCCCACTGATGTTTCCAAGCTCTGCGATCTCTCGGAGACAGCGTTGCTCATCTCTCGCCAACTGAAAAATATATTCACACTCGGGATGCAAAATAGATGACACCTGCGGAGTCAATCACAGAAAGAGAGGGAGAGCAACAGAGAAAAATTAATTCATGCGTAAATTATGATTTGATTATTGACATGATGAAATGGAAGGTAAACCAAAGGCCACCGTTCATTGGTAATGAGCAGCTGTAAATGGTTCATATATACACTCACTAAGCACTTTTTTAGGAACACTATGGTCCTAATAAAGTGCCTGACGTGGTCTTCTGCTGTTGTGGCCCATCAGTCTCAAGGTTCGACGTCTTGTGCAGTCCGAGATGCTATCCTGCTCACTACAAATGTACAGAGTGGTTATCTGATTTACTGTAGCCTTTATGTCAGCTCTAACCAGTCTGGCTATTCTCTGTTGACCTCTCTCATCAACAAGGCATTTCCGTCCGCAGAACTGACACTCACTGGATGTTTTTTTGTTTTGTTTGCTTTTGGCCCCATTCAGAGTAAATTCTAGAAACTGTTATGTGTGAAAATCCCAGGAGATCAGCAGTTACAGAAATACTCATGCCACGTTCGAAATCACTGAGATCACATTTTGAACATTAACTGGAGCTCCTGACCCGTATTTGGATGATTTTATGCACTGAACTGCTGCCATTTGATTGGCTGACTAGATAATCACATGAATAGGTGCACAGGTGTTACTAATAAAGTGGTCAGTGAGTGTGTGTGTGTGTGTGTGTGTGTGTATATATATATATATATATATAGAGAGAGAATTTTTATACAGTTTTTTTGTTCTTGTATTATAACTGTTGAACAATGGATGGATACACAAAGAATTTCATTATAATGTGTAATTTGTTACCCTGCACACATGACACTAAACAAACTTAATACTTGAAATAAAAGATACTCAGAAATGCCAGTTTCTTTTGCCAGAACAAATAAAGTTGGCAAATTAAATTTTGAGGCATTCATGCTCTAATACATTTGTAATCAATTAAGGATCCTCTATCCCAGGGGTTGGCAACCTATGGAGGGGTAATCACTGGCACGCCAACAACGGCGAGGGGGGAGTAGACTATTTTATTCAAATGAAATTCTGCACTTGCATTCTAATCTACATCTGAATGTAATCCTTCCTCATTCTCATGCAGCATGTTTTCATGAGCTGAATGGGAGGTTAAACAAAAAGTTCAAATGTGATGAGACTGCAGTATACCCGACAGACCCGTGCAGCACGCGTAATCCATTTGTGAATCACGAGCCGGCAGCGCTTCAATTTTGGTTAATCGCCCGAGTAAAGGCTGTGCAGATGACAGCTTACATTACGAGTTTCATTTGTTTCTTTCTGCTTTAAGAACACCACGTCATGTAATAAGGAAAACACCACTATTAACCCTTGAGATTTTCAAACCAGCATACAGGTACACCCTCCTTAAACCATAGTGACACACTCAAAATTACAAGAAATGATTAAAAGAGAAAACTTAAACCCACATTGTGGGATTCAAAAAGAGTCTATTTAAAATATAAATTAACCCTGGAAATAAAGTTTTAGGATTTTACAGGTGTGATTCACCGTAAAGGGCTATATAGTTGATCGGCTGGTGATGCGTGAATGACTTGCATGCACAGCATGAGCCTCGTCACACTTTAATAGTGTTTAGTCTCCCATTCAGCTGAGGAAACCATGCTGCATGATCATGAGGAAGGATTACATCAAGCTGTAGACTGGAATGCATGTGTGAAAAACGTCTTAGCTGGCTCCTCTCTCTCCATTGCTTGCTTTTATGTCAAATATTATGTCATTACAATGACATAATATATGAAATATTTAAGATTCCACACAATTTCGTGATCAATACTCAAATAAGCAAATTTGTGACATTAACTGTTAACTCATTTTGTGCAAAAGGACAGGTTTTCTTTCATTAAAGCACTTTCACAAGATGCTCTGTGAAAATTCACATGTAGGATCATGATTATATCATATATAATCATCGGGTTTTGCACAACGTTTTCACTCAAACTATTATGCTGACCCACTTTCCACTAAGAGAGAGTGGCAATTTATCTTTATATGTTTATATTATCTGCACACAACTTACATTGTTTCCAATTGAGTTGTAGCACCCAAATTTATTTCATGAAATTTCAAAAATGCATTCAGTTTCAAATCAGGGACTGTTTCAACTGTAGTAGCTGCAAATGAAGCAGGTCTTTTGTGAGAAAGTGAGAAACTGTAGGCCTAATTAAAGCATTTGTCATTTATGTATGCATACATATACTGTATGTATAGATGTGTGCGTGAGCGTTTTAAAAAGTAATTTATGTTCATGCAATCATCAGACTGAGTCAAAGGGATTGTCTCCAATCAAGCACACAAGTGTGACTGTTTTAATGCTGATTTTGTGAGCAATAATAATCAGAATCTCATGGGTTATTCGGTGGTATCTGTGCCATTTGTGTTACATATGTGTCTCCTGTATATTCAGAGTAGTGGTCAACAAGTCAAGTATTACCTTCAATCCAGGTTAAGAATATACAGGATGATGATCCATCATTCAATATATGATCACAGGAAATACATAAAAACACACTCATTTCGTTGCCATAGCACAAAATCTAAATTATGGAAAGGGGAACAGATGAGCAGGTGTGAAATATATTGCATTTGAAGAAGACAAAAGAGTGACCGAAAAATGGAGAGCTGATGAAAATGGCTTCAAATGAAGCTATACCAGAAGTAGACGGTTCCTGAGAGGGATTCTTGAGATGACAGCATTAGAGAGCGGTTGAAGGGTTGACCTTTCACCTTGGGTACCTTCATTCCTGCTTTGAGGATCAAAGACCCCTTCCAGAAACATTCATGGGACTGCAAAGATCAAGCCACGGTCAGACTAATAAATCACGTACTTCTATTAATCTCATGATGATAAAACTATAGAGAGCCCTTAAAAACGATTCAATTCTGATCAAGAGGAAAGAGATGAAATGAAACAATCTCCAGACTTCTGAAATTTCTCCTCGGATGAGTTCAGCCAATGCTTATCAGCGACAGCTTGAAGAACAGCTCCAAACATAAGCAGAGTTTAAAATTCTGCTACAACAAAAACAAAAAATATATATATTATATAGTTTTATCCATGAGATATGCTTTCCAAATGTTTTGCCTTGTGTTATAAAATAGATGCACAATAAAAGGTTTCGTTCGATACATTATTGCCTTTTTTGCCGCTTGTGCTGTTGAGATGAAGAAAGTGTTGCGTTCTTGATCTATATTATGAACCTATCAGGGTGTCTGAATAAATGGAGGCTTAGTTCTGCCAGGAAAAACTCGATACTAGACTCCAAGTCCCTGCTGTCTTCCCAACATGATCAAACAGGAAATCGTCATGTTGGTTCCGAATGTTCATGTACCCTGAAATCAACCCCATTCTGCCCTTTTACTGACAAGAGGCATCCCCCATCAGACATATTGGCATCAGTATTAATGTAATGACCTAACCCTCTAACACGCTACTGATCACGTGTTGCACAAGCAACCTCTGAGACAAGAGTTCTGGTCCCATGGAAACCAGGAAGTAATTGCGTTCACACAAATGCCTAATGGTTAGGTTTGGGGTTAGGGTTTGGGTTAGGGGTAGAGTTAATAAAGTATGCATCACTATTGACTGTATTACATCATTTACAACTAAAAATACAACTCGCTTTTGGCGCCACTCTGTGGACATTTCATGCAGAAACTGGAGCTCACACCCATGTGTATCTGGCCGAGTTCGGAATGGCATACTATCCATACTACTACTACTACTTTTGCCATGTCTGTCTATGACAGAAATATTAAGAGTAGGATGGTAGTTTGCCATTCCGAACTTGGCCTCTGTCTGCTCCGGCAAGACTACAAGGCACACCCACTTCACTCGCCCACTACACGTAACGCCCCCCTTGGATCATAAAGCGATTTTATTGGCTACAAGAACTTTTAAAATCCTATGCAATCTCTTATAATTCATATTCTCTTAACACTTTAAATATGACAAAGAATAAACTACAATTTTATTAAACCGAAGAAATACATTTAAACTGTGACTAATGTGAAATTTTGTGGAAATGTTTTCTTAAAGGTGTTTCTACAATTTCCGATTGTATAATACAAAATAAATAAATAAAAACTAATATATATATATATATATATATGGTAAAATAAAATGTTCTCTGTTCTCTTTTCTCCTGTTAGCTCATAAGCTAATTGGTTAGCCTATTAGCCTAGCATACTGCTAGCTTCTTCTCCTCGTCATTTTACTAACATTTCTTTTCACTGTCGCCAACTAGTGATACGGTGGTATGATTGTATTCAAAATAACTTTGAATTCGCTGTATATTTAATGATTTTACCAACTTCTCATTTTTTACACCTTTTTGGTTAAGGTTAGGTTTAGAGTTATGGATAGGTAAAGGTGTAGGGTTGCTTTGCTGACTCCAAATAAACACAATAAACATAGTGTGTGAATGTGGCATCCAACTGTTCCAAGACTTCAGGATTTTTATGGTTATTTGGAAGGGGGGCTTAACTTGTAGTAGTCTTGTAGGACGCAGACAGATTCTTCTTCTTCTTCACACACATGCCCATAAGTTCAACAACACTTCCAGCTTCAGCCACTGGGGGCAGTGATTCAAATTTCAGTAAGCACCAGCCAATTTCAGCAGAAAAACTTTCGAAGTACTGTTTCCAAACTTGCAGTTTGATCAGTTTTGCCTTCTTCCAGCAAGATTTCAAGTAAAAATCTTGCATTAAATCTCCAAAAAAGTTTCTGTTGCTGAACCACTAGACGGGACTTATGCCAATAGACATTATCACTTAATAACATGCTAAATTAAAATTCATTTCAAGCCTTTCTGGTACAATCTGCAGCACTTCATTTTAGCTGTCAAAGGCTGCCATTAAATTACTGTGGGTGACTTTCTCAATTATGTTACAGAGGGAAGTGACTAAGAAATGAACAAATACCATTGCAGCAATTTCTTTGAATGAGAAGTTTAGAAAAGTTCAAGCTAATTACCATTGAGTTTTGAAAAATGTGCTTACAATAGAAGTGAATGGGGCCAATTTTTGGAAAGTTTGAAGGCAGAAATGTGAAGCTTGGACTGTGAGTAACATTTACAGATTGGCTACATTTACTTTCATTGTAAGTACCTCACTGTAACCCAAATTTTGCTTATTTAATGAAAAGGAGGGAAGAGTCAAAAGACATTTTTGGTAATCAAAGTTATGCCAAAAATGCTGTCGATTGAGTATCAAACCTGGATAATTCTCTTAGCGAGACATGCTTGGTACATTATTAAACATGCATTACAGTTTGGCGCATAACTTGTCCTGCAGCGTTTGTCCCATGGACATGAATGATACCTAAAATCATGCTTGTTAAGGAAAGGCGAGCAATCAGACTTGATTTTCAACCAGCAACAATAACATAATAGAAATATCCCATAGACTTACACTGAAGGAGGGACCAGAGCCCTTTCTGTCATCATTTACTCACCCTCATTTCATTACAGACCAATATGACTTTCCTTATACTGTGGAACACAAAAAATGTTAGTTCAGTCACTATTCACTTTTAAAGAATGCAATGAAAGTGAATGGGGCTAAAATTTGGCATAGCATCTCTTTTTGTTTTCCACAGAGGAGGGAAAGTCATACAAGTTAAGGGTGAGTAAATCATGACAGAATTTACATTTTTGGGTGAACTATTCCTTTAAGGAAACAATTAAAGTCCTGGATTGCATCACCAACAGCTAAGCACAAAGGATAAAAATAGAAAGTTATAACCAGTAATAATGATTCATTGATTTTCACTCAAAATCCATACATTAACAGCTGGAATTGAAGAAATAAAAGCAGGGGCTGTGTAGGGAAATAAGAGCATGTTGGGAAAATATCCACAGTGTGCAGCTCTGAAAGTGTTTGATTTGTGAGTGATGTCATAGTAACAACATGAATGCATTCATGGATTCTCCTTTCATTTAATGGGTAGAGAATCTAATGCATTAGTGTCAAAAGCAGCGGCTCTCCTCTTCTTTTCACACCAATCAAACCAATTCTACCTCTGAGCACAACAGAAACACACAGGGCATGCGGGTCATGTTTAGTAACTGCAAAACATCAAACATAAATGGCCATGGAACGTTAGTGAAAAAATAGGTTGTAAATATTTCTTTTGTTTAATAAAGTGGCTGTCTCTGATGTATTTGTCTTCCTGTTGTTGTGCTTCTCGGCAGTCCATTTCCCTCTCTATCCTTGTTAGATCTTCCTTTCAAGACAGTAGCGCTCGGAATAGCCTTCATCTCTCAAAAGAATGACAGGCTGATGAATTTCTAGAGAGATTTGTTTCTTTATGGGCATTTGTGGAGGCGTAGTGGGCTAAAGCACTAAACTGAAGCAGAAGGTTGTTGGTTTGATCCCCACAGCCACCACCATTGTGTCCTTGAGCAAGGCACTTAACTCCAGGTTGCTCCGGGGGGATTGTCCCTGTAATAAGTGCACCGTGAGTCACTTTCGATAAACGCCAAATGCCTAAATGTGTGTGTGTGAGTGTGTGTGTGTGTGTGTGTGTGTGTGTGTGTGTGTGTGTGTGTGTATGTATATGTGTGTGTATATACAGTGGGGAGAACAAGCATTTGATACACTGCTGATTTTGCAGGTTTTCCTACTTACAAAGCATGTAGAGGTCTGTAATTTGTATCATAGGTGCACTTCAACTGTGAGAGACGGAATCTAAAACAAAAATCCAGAAAATCACATTGTATGATTTTTTAAATAATTAATTTACATTTTATTGCATGACATAAATATTTGATCACCTACCAACCAGTAAGAATTCCGGCTCTCACAGACCTGTTAGTTTTTTCTTAAAGAAGCCCTCCTGTTCTCCACTCACTACCTATATTAACTGCACCTGTTTGAACTCGTTACCTGTATAAAAGACACCTGTTCACACACTCAATCAAACAGACTCCAACCTGGCCAAGACCAGAGAGCTGTGTAAGGACATCAGGGATAAAATTGTAGACCTGCACAAGGCTGGGCTGGGCTACAGGACAATAGGCAAGCAGCTTGGTGAGAAGGCAACAACTGTTGGCACAATTATTAGAAAATGGAAGAAGTTCAAGATGACGGTCAATCTCCCTCGGTCTGGGGCTCCATGCAAGATCTCACCTCGTGAGGCATCAATGGTCATGAGGAAGGTGAGGGATCAGCCCAGAACTACACGGCAGGACCTGGTCAATGACCTGAAGAGAGCTGGGACCACAGTCTAAAAGAAAACCATTAGTAACACACTACGTCATCATGGATTAAAATCCTACAGCGCACGCAAGGTACCCCTGCTCAAGCCAGTGCATGTCCAGGCCCGTCTGAAGTTTGCCAATGACCATCTGGATGATCCATTTTATGCATTTTGGCAGACGCTTTTATCCAAAGCGACTTACAGTGCACTTATTACAGGGACAATCCCCCCGGAACAACCTGGAGTTAAGTGCCTTGCTCAAGGACACAATGGTGGTAGCCGTGGGGTTAGAACCTGTGACCTTCTGATTAACAGCCCTGTGCTTTAGCCCACTACGCCACCACCACGTTCCGGCCACCACCACTACATTCCTCCTGATCCAGAGGAGGAATGGGAGAAGATCATGTGGTCTGATGAGACAAAAATAGAGCTTTTTGGTCTAAACTCCACTCGCAATGTTTGGAGGAAGAAGGATGAGTACAACCCCAAGAACACCATCCCAACCGTGAAGCATGGAGGTGGAAACATCATTCTTTTGGGATGCTTTTCTGCAAAGGGGACAGGACAACTGCACCATATTGAGGGGAGGATGAATGGGGCCATGTATCGCTTGATCTTGTCCAACAACCTCCTTCCCTCAGTAAGAGCATTGAAGACGGGTCGTGGCTGGGTCTTCCAGCATGACAACGACCCAAAACACACAGCCAGGGAAACTAAGGAGTGGCTCCGTAAGAAGCATCTCAAGGTCCTGGAGTGGACTAGCCAGTCTCCAGACCTGAAACCAATAGAAAATCTTTGGAGGGAGCTGAAAGTCCATATTGCCCAACGACAGCCCCGAAACCTGAAGGATCTGGAAAAGGTCTGTATGGAGGAGTGGGCCAAAATCCCTGCTGCAGTGTGTGCAATCCTGGTCAAGATCTACAGGAAAGGTATGATCTCTGTAATCGCAAACAAAGGTTTCTGTACCAAATATTAAGGTCTGCTTTTCTGATGTATCAAATACTTATGTCATGTAATAAAATGCAAATTAATTATTTAAAAATCATACAATGTGATTTTCTGGATTATTGTTTTAGATTCCATCTCTCACAGTTGAAGTGCACCTATGATATAAATTATAGACCTCTACATGCTTTGTTAGTAGGAAAACCTGCAAAATCAGCAGTGTATCAAATACTTGTTCTCCCCACTGTGTATATATATATATATATTATATCTCGAGTCAGTCTGAGACTACATAAAGTGACATAAGCAGTTGAGACAGCCGAAATAGATAGAAGAACTGTGGCCAGTTCTACAAGAAGCATGGAACATCCCATCTGCCAACATACAAGAAAAACTGTGTCCAGGTGTACCTTGGAGAATAGGGGCTGTTTTAAAGTAAAATGACGTTTGAATGAAATTAAGTGATAAATTAAAACTATTCATGGCATTATTTTTAAGACAGTTTTTAAGTGTATAATGATTACAGAGCTCTGTCTGGCTTATTGTTAACAGAGGAGAGTTTGGGACCTTTTTGTCATTTTAAGGCCCTTTTCAACTGCAGGAACTAAAGCCCATTTTAGGCACTTTAACTATGAACTACCACTGTTTGTCGTTTCCCCACATTCCTCCTTTTAGAGGGACTTCAGAGGGTCTTTTTAGCCCCTACTACGGGAATGTAATTTTTGGGAGAATAGGGACTGTTGGAGGTGCTGCAGCCAGTGATTGGTCAAACATTTATGATATAAATTGAATATATAAATTTCATGTGCGTGTCATTCACGCTATTTTTGATTTACATTTTAATTAATGAGTAATCGATCACTCGTTTTTTGTATGTAAAATTACTCGACTACAAAATTACTACAAAATCTCCATCCCTGCTACAACCAAACAATATTATTTCCAGACTGAATTAATTGATGAATTCCAAAGTGCTGATATTATATGTTAATGGATTTCACCCAGACAGGAAAAGAGTGGGTGCAGAAATGTGGAAATGCTAATTTTACGAGCAGTTTTACAAAAAGAGACACCTGTGCCATATCAAACAACGTGTCTCGCTAACAGAGAGCTCTATTATACGGTGCTTCCTCCCAGCAGAACATTAATCTCCACTCTACACTAAGACAGAACAGATCCATTAACTGCCCGCATCCAAAAAGTGTCCCTCCAGTTGAGCTCACAGATGTGTGCCTGCAGGTGTACTTCATATTGAGGGGTCCTTGGTGCAGTTGTCAAGGAAATGGACACACAAATACACAACCGAATGCACACCAGAGCAAAGTTAAGTGCACACTTATGTCTCGTTTTGAAACATAGGCTCTTTCTAGGCGAATCTGCAAACGTTTGCATGTGGTTATTTGGAGTAAAAATGAGCTCAGGCTCAACTTGTGCAGTTGCTGACTGTCATAACAACTCAAAGTAGTTAATGATATCAACGTAACTAACCTTACGTAACTGGTCATCGCTTCAAGTGGTCTACCATCAAAATCAGTCATCGCGACTAAGTATCGGCACTATGTTTTTTTATTTGACAATTTGTGCAAACGTTATACGCTAAGCATCATATTGTCTGCTGAAAACATACGGCAAACACTGGAGACCGGGAAAAAGGCGAAAAGGCGGATACTTTGAGCACTTGACTGTGCATTCGACCAGTGTTCAGGAAAACTGTTTGAAAAAAGTTTGTATTTCTGCTTCTCCGTTTGATGACTCTATTGGCGCAGAAATGACAAAGAGAGAGGTGGGTTGAGATATTGCCTTTTTGAGAGATGGCTTCTTACTTGAAGAGGTAAAATCGAGAAACCTGCATATATGGTGTCATTTTCACTTGACCTTAAATCAATGGTTGGAAGATTTATCACTCTAAAAAAAGTGTCTGTCTCTTTACTAACAGATCTTGCAAATGTTGTACTCTTATCTCGGCCCCAGAAGTGTAGCAATTTCTTTTCTATCAGATTTGGAGTGTATAGAGCAGAGAGAGCAGAGAGAGAGAGAGAGCAGAGAGAGAGAGAGAGAGAGAGAGAGAGAGAGAGAGAGAGAGAGAGAGAGAGAGAGAGAGAGAGAGATGTGATGGTTTGAGAAGACTGAAGAAGATTTTTCTGCCAAAAATATAAATATATTTTTTTTTTCATAATTTTATAATTATTTTCTGATCTCTATTATTGGAATGGCAAAACCTGTTGATAGAAGACGACAAAGCTTTACGCTAAATTAATGAATTAAAACAGGATATTGACGATGGAAACACAGACAATGACATTGGAATAACAAGAGTTGATGAAAGTGTTTTGTTCAAGTATACTATTCTATACCATTTCTGCAGGATATAGCATATATACCCTGCACAGTATACAAATATTTTGTATGCATGAAAAACCTAGGTGACCAACTAAATTTGCCAAAACATGCAGTATACTGCAGTGGGTACTATATCCTACAGTGCTAAGTATCATATTCAGTTTAGCCTTCCATTTCCAGCGTGAAGAATGAATGTAATATCAACTGCAATATGAACATCTCATTCTTGACCCATAATTTAAACTTATTGTAAGTAATTTTATATGCTAATTTGGATTAAAAATGCAAAATAACCGGATGGCATTAGCTAAACATACAAAATATGAGGCCAAGTGGCAACAATGTAGCAAACTACTATTTCAAATGTTTATTAATGCATTTTGCATACAATTTCATAAGCGTAATTTCTGCAAGACTAGCACCACCAAAAAGAATTGCAAAATTAAACAATGTTTTCAAAACAGCTTTCTGAATACATCCATTGCCTGCAGTTGTTCAGACAGTCAGTTAGCCCCCACGACTCACACCATTGGTTGAGTAACGTTGTTGGGGCAGATCGAAGCAGGTCGCTCCAAACAAACGTTGAAAGTTTTCTAGAAAATTAACAAATGGCTAATTATAATAATATAGTTGTCTCTGGATATTAAGCTGGGATAGAAGAAAGTATATTAACATTAAAAGTTACACTTCAGCTTTAAAAACTGTATGCAGTAAAAAGTTTATAGAGTATGCAGTAAGTAGTACACCACCATTCTAGACATAGCCTCAGTCTCATGACTGACTGAATCCCAACTACATCATTAATTAAGGCCATACCACTTCTTGGAGCTCAAAAAAATATGTAATAGAACAATTTAAAGTAAAGTTAAATCTGAAGTGTGTAATTTCTGCGACACTAAACAGAATTGCAAACAGCCTTCCGAAGATTTGTCTCATCAAAAGCAAATCAAACTCATTATAATCAGTGATGCTGTCTATACTGTCTGTGTGCTTTATATTTTTAGAACATTCGCTTTGATGTGTCCGGTGTAGAGAACAACATTGATTATAATGAGTTCTATTTGCTTTTGACGCGCCGTGTCGCACCGCTAACGTTCGGTTTAGACGGGGTGCTTCTCATTTCTTAAATTTTGCATCCTCGTTTCCTTTCCTTGTTTGCTATCTCCACCTGCTTGAAAAATTAGGAAAGGATGGAAGGAAAGGAAACGAGATGGAGGAATCGAAGCAAGATGATTTGTAAAATGGAATGTCCTTTCTCACTCCCATGTCACTTCAGAGCACTGTCGCTGAGCAGCTGCAGTACATTGGCACGCTTGATGTTATGTTGTTGAAACATGATTCATTTATATTTTCATATTAAAACCTAATAGTTCATGGTGCATTGTTAAAGTATGTGACAATTATGGTTTATTTAAAAATTTTAAGTGGAACGTTAAACTCGATCCTCAGTAGATTTAGGTGCATTTAGAAAACCAATACGTCCTTCATGATCGCAAACTTTGATCGGTGTTCCATTTAAAAATGTTATGCCCTTCCCTCAGTCTCATGTCAGTTTATGGTTGCTAGCTACAATTATCATGCTGTTAAATCTTAATATAACTCTTCTTAATTGCTTAATTGGCATATTGTAACTTCCCTTCCATCACACAATAGTTTGTGGGTGGGGTAGGTTAAGTGCACTCTGTGCTTTGATGTCATATTCAAGTTGAATTGTGGGATATGTAGCTGCCTGAAGTGTGCATTAGGCACCCTACATCCTACAAAGCGAGTAGGATTGCTCCCTCTTCAAAACTGACAGGATGAGGGTGTGTCAGCTGAAACTTCCCTCACTCACTTAAAGGGATAGTTCACCCAAAAAAGTACATTCTCTCATTATTTACTCATCCTCATGCCATCCCAGATGTGTATGACTTTCTTTCTTCAGCAGAACACATTTGAAGAAAAATAGAAAAATATCTTAGCTCAGTAGGTCCTTAAAATACAAGTGGATGGTGATCTGACCTTTGAAGCTCAAAAACAGACAGTCAACGAGGATGCACAGTTTAAGCACCCATTGCGTAAAGTCTGACAAAATTTCTAACTGACATGCACTACTTCAAGTCCGGTGCTGATCAGTCTGCGCAGATGCATGAAGTCGAACGCACCTTATTTGACAGGTGAAGAGCATTTTTTATTGGATGTATAAGACTCATTTTTTTGCGGTCACAGAGACAGGAAGTAGGTTTAAATCGCAGGCCGGAAGACTTTCGAATGGGGGCGAAATCTCCAAAAGAGGGCGGGGTTACTCCAAAAGGGTTTTGAGGCGACTCCAACAGGGGGAGTCACCTCCACTCATGGTTAAGGTTAGGGAAATGGTTCGGTTAGGGGCTCCCTATATCTTCAATGGTGCTTTGGAGCTCACACCCCTTTTTGGAGCAATGACTGCAGCTATACCCTTCTCGAGACAGGTGATTTCTAGAGGCACCAGTTTCAGTGAAATGTGTCAGGTAGGGACATTTAATGTGTGGAATAAAATTAAAATTGTTACAGCACCTTTTAAAGCAGTGCAACAGCACTTCAGAAAACCAGCTTGTGTATTTACATTCATGAAATAATTAAAACCATAACAATAATTAAGATAGGACAAAATATGACAAAGATAAGATGTGAAATTAAATGAGTTTAAAATCCCTCATCTTCATTCTTCAAAGAAGCATGTGGATTAAGTCATTAGTAGGCAGGACCACAAACGAGCGATCAAATGTCTGTCCTAGTTATAGACTCCCACACAAATGTGCTAAATACAGCCCATTTCATTTAAGCAAAGTTAAAACTAAAACATGCTCTCATAAAAATTTAAACAAAGTAATGCATTAGATGTATTTAAGAAAATGCATGCGTTTGTTTCCATTAATTGCATCTAATGCATGAGTTTGTTTCCATTAATTGCATCTAATGCATGAGTTTGTTTCCATTAATTGCATCTAATGCATGAGTTTGTTTTCATTAATTGCATCTAATGCATGAGTTTGTTTTCATTAAATGCATCTAATGCATGAGTTTGTTTTCATTAAATGCATCTAATTATTAGTAGCATGCATACTTTTTTGCAGCAATACTGTCAACTCCATGCTTCCTATTAAAGCAAAATAATGAATAAGTAATTAAATTGTGCATACTCACAGTCGTAAGAAATGTCAGCCACAGGAATCCACAATCAAACGAGCGCATCTCTGCTGTTGCTGTGCACGCTGGAATGAGTTTTAGGATTAAATGGTTTATAGACTGACTCTGGTGAATGAATCACAGGAAGGAGGGGGAGAGAGAGAGAGAGAGAGAGAGAGAGAGAGAGAGAGAGAGAGAGGGGGCAAAGCCAGGACCTAGCCTTTCAAAACAGAGATTTATGGAAAGGCTATTTTAAAAACGTATTCAAAGAAATTCCTCCAGAAAATCTCTGACCACAAAAACATGCAAATCAATAGGAATCAATCGAGTCAATTGGAATCTACAATATAATATAAGCAAATCAGTCAATTTGTCAGCTGGCTCTGAAACTCACAAACCCAATAACAACTAACAAACACCAGTTTCAGACCAGCACTGCTGAACAAAACCAGATCAGAATAAACCAAATCATAAAAGAAAGCAAACATTCATATTTGGACCATTGGGAAAATGAAAATAAAAACTAAAGCAAACTGGGTTGTTATCTAAACAGAATGTATCATTTGGCAGAATATCTGCACACTGTAAGAGATCCAAAACAGAGACGGATCCTCTCCAAATACAGACTCAGTGATCACAGTCTGGCCATAGAAAAAGGCCGACACAGAAAACATGGCTTCCAAAGGAAGAACGAGTCTGTGCTCATGGTGACACGGGTGAGGTCGAGACAGAGACACACTTTCTCCTTCACTGTGAGAAATGTACAGAGGTGAGAGAGAAATACCTCCACAAACTCTCAAACCTCATGCCACAGTTTTCCAGTTTGGCAGAAACCGATCAGATGCTGGTGTTACTGGGGGAGGACCATCATGCATCAGTTTGCCACAAACATTTTTTTTTTTATATAATTAAATATCTGACTGTTGAGGTGGGTCACTCATCTAGTGGTCATAAAGGGACAAAAGCACTAACAGAATTGAGAGAACAGAAAATCTATGCCTAATGTTGACATTCTAATGACACAGCCCATGAAGACCTTCAGGCAAATGTACATTTGAAAGCTTTTGTTTCATCTCCATAGTGGAAGACATTGAAAATTGTTGCCAAATGCAGATTTATTGTTGTTGTTTAATTCATTAGGGCCATTCTCGAAACTGGTGCATTTTACGAAGCCAACATAATGGTATTCTGCAAACTTAGTTTAGGGTTTTTTTCAAAAATCCCTAAACTGAGACCAATATTTTTAACACTGAGCTTTCAAGCTTTTAAACCTTCAGATTGTTCTGGAAAGAGCTACTCTTTTGGACTGTTTTCGCACAGCGGATGATCAAAAATCCCATAAATTTACATTGCCGGAATTTAAAAAATGCATATGTAAACAAATCCAACACACGGTTTTTTAAATGCTCTCTCTCTGATGGTTTATCTGACTGATGTATGCAACAGTATCTCTGATTTTCTACATGGCATGCGGGTGATTTATCTAACTGCAATGTCTGTAGCAGTACTGTGGCATTACCATCTGTTACCAACACTGGATTACAGTACCACCACAGTACTTTTTGTATGGGTTACACCAATTAAATGTGCACTCAGTAACTTTCGTCTTTGTGTCATGTTGGACTTACACTGACACCTAGTGGCTTGGATGCAGCATCATTTAAAATCAATAGTTATCAGTTTCAGGTGTCATTGTAGAAATGTAGTATTCACAGTCAGCCATGATTATTTTAATCAACAATTGGAAGTGTCAAATAACAGGACGGTTACTGAGATTAAGCGAGTAGTATTCGGCTGGTCATGTGATTCTATGGCAGCCCCCATGTCCATGTAGAATAAAACAGCTTTTATAAGGTTACTGATATGACTGGAGTCTTCATTTTAATGTGAGTGCTCATGATATCCTGCATATATTGCAAAATTACAATTCATGTCTTTAAGAGTTAAACTTTTTTAATGAGGAACAAATGACTGAGTGTACCTTTAAGATGGCATTACAGTTATGTATGTATTGGGGTGAGTTACAGTTTAAGGCATCAAGACATTATCTAACCCTCAAACGCATACCTTGGGTCTTTAGACACCCGGGACCTCAATTCACCCCTTGTACCTCAGCTATTTTTTGGAGTTGTTCCCACACCTCTTAACCATTCCTCAATCTTTCTCTTATAAATAGTGTGACACACAAAAACATGCAAAATTGAAATAATAATAATTATTAAAATGGTTAACTTACCAAAAGTGTATAGGGTCATTTATTTTATTTTTTTTTGTGCACTTCCAAAAATTATATTTTTTTCTGATTATTTCATATCTATATAGGTTTAATATCACAGGATATATATATATATATATATATATATATATATATATATATATATATAATCAAAATATATTTTAGCTTATTATTTTCCAATTGTCTTGAAACTATTTTGAAAATGTGACACTATCTGGGAATTTTGCAGATCGGATTTTGATAGAGCCCTGCGATGGACTGGCGACCTGTCCAGGGTGTCCCCCGCCTTTCGCCCAATGTTAGCAGGGATAGGCTCCAGCCCCCCGCGACCCTGTACACAGGATAAGCGGTTGACGATGGATGGATGGATGGATGGATTTTGATAGATAGGTTTCTAAAGACCAGAATATGTAAGAGTGTTTGGGGAAATTCCCATGTATTTAAAGGTTAAAAATATAACATGACTCACTCAGATCAAGCAGAGTTGGAGTACAGATAGATATATTAAAGGGATAACTAACCCAAAAATGTTCGCCTCAGTCACCATTCATTTTCATGGTATGGGAAAAGGATGCAAAGAAAGTGAATACTGAGGCTTACATTCTGCCTAACATCCCGTTTTATGTTCCACAGAAGAAAGAATGTCATACGGGTTTGGAACAACATGAGGCTTCGTTAGATAGCCTCATATTAGATTCATGATTGGGATAATAGATGCGTGAAGGATGCAGAGATATCTGAAAAAGAGCAGTTTGATCAGACAAATAATTATTTCAATAATGCTACAATCTTGGTGTAAACATATTCAGATACACAAATGAACAAAAATGAGAAACACTGAACTGACAAACTTTATTGCATTTTAAAGGTTTGCAATTTGTAAACATTGCACTGTGATTGCATAGATTCACAAGTATCAGCGCTACATTCAGTGATGTACACAAATTAAGCACTTATCCAACTTTCAAATTACTTTAAAACGTACAATGTATTTAAAATACTACTTAAGAAATGTACTCCTAAAAAAGTACAAGATCTATTAAGAAAATGGTTAAAATTGCACATCAAAAACGACCCAAAATGTCATATAAATATACAAACAGATCTTCATAGGAGCAGCAGTCTGGTTCTGCTTTGTCACAGAGTAAATTATTAATGAACCTCAACACTGAATAAACTTGAGTCTTGCATACTTGCTTTAATAGCGAGTAAAAAAACGTTTTAACTGTTTTAGTGTTTATATAACTCATTTTTGGATGAGAATACAATGCTTTATATTCAATGAATTAAAACCTCCAAAATGACTCATGAAACATGTAGAAAAATATTCTGAATATTATAACTTCAGTAAACCCTGCCTTAGCACTTAGAAATGACATCAGCATTATATTTGAAAAAATATACTTTGTGCAAATGCTAAATGAGTATCATGTATGTGCTATTTCATTTAAATCAACACCAGCAAGAGGAAGACTATGAATGTGTCCTATCCAAATACGAAATGGAGTAAACCATATTTGCATGTATGCATTGTGCATATAATTATATGGCTGACACAAGAAAAGCGTTTAAGTAGTTGTCTTGTCAGTAAAAAATAGTTAGTGAGATGAAAAACTGTGTATATTAGACACAGAATGCTCTTCCAAAAATATGTTGATGACCTTAAGTGGAAAATGGCATTTTAGTTCAAAAGTGCTTGACGCGGCACAAACATAACTGTATTTCTGTGTACTTGGTAATCTCAGAGCATGCGGTGCAATATTGGACATCTGTAGTGAAAATGTAGTGTGATATCTTTGGGAACAACAACCATTTTGTCATCTGCAAGACACTCACCTGTCTCTCACATAGATGTTGCCATCATAAGCAGTTAGATGTTTTCTGAAGAGTTTTCTGAATTGTCCATTTTTAAAGCTTGTAGTAGTTTGCTAAAACGGCTCTTTATCACTAAATTCTTGACATTTTCATTCCTCTGTAGTGTTACTTTGAGCATAAAATCCATTTACAGTATTTTCTCTGTATTCACAAAGAAAGTGAACTAATAAAAGCAAACAATTCTTGCAACAGATACACTATCTTACTAAAATATAAACACTCACGTATACTAGACTACACCAACGGAACATGGAACTAATGGCACACAGGAACAGGTTTGAGATCAATAAAAACATTAGGACACCACATACAACAAAGCTTTGCCTAAGGGAGGTCACTTCCATCATAGATTATTGGCTTCTCAATGGTCAGGTGATAGTTGACCTTCTTAGAGAGAAATCTGCCAAAGCAAACATGAAAAGAAGAAACGCTGATTGCTTTATTCTATTTTCATAATAACTTATGATAGCGATATAAAGTTTGGGTAAACAAGACATTTGTCTCTTTTGCTCAAGTTTTGGCATCCTTTGATACAAAGCGAAAGCAAAAGCTGCAACCCTCTAGCATAGCTACACAGCCTCAATTCTAAAACCTAGTGAGCTGCCTTGCTGTCTACACCGGCAGCTACCTATTAAGGGAGCATCTAAACCACAATGGAACCCATACGTGACTGTTCTGGAACATCTACATAGTAAGGTCCACTCAAATACTGCTCCGCACGTGAAGCGCACAGGAGATTCCAGTAGAGTTTAATAGATGTTAGCATGTTGCTAAGCTAATGATGCTAATAATGGCAGCAGTGCAATGCATACTATCATGCAGGTCACTATGCAGAACCATAGTGTTCCTAATAAAGTGCTCAGTGAGTGTAAATATTTTAATATTTTTTGGCTTTTAATAAAATCTATGAATACTTAGTTGACATTTCTCTCGATTTTGCATTAGACATTTTCCCAATGAAATTGTCACAATGCATTCTAGAATTGCCTCATTTGCAAACGACAAATGCAACACAACTACCTTTTTTTAATCACAAAGGTAGTATTTTACCACAATGATCGGCTGCCAAGGACGACGGTCAATTATGCAAAAACATTTAACCACAGAATGCTCCAACTGACCGGTCGGACAGAATCAAGTATTTTGGAGAGCCTTGTAATAAAGCGACGTATTTTTGTTGCCTCCTTTTTGAAACAGTCGTCGCATTGGGAGGCTGCCAGTGATTCCTAACAGTGCTGTCTGGATAGGCAGCGTACTAGGTTTTGGAACAGAACTTACAGTATGGGTCATCTGTGTGGTACTGTACCTGGAGAAGGAGTTATCAAATATGAGCGTGTAGACTCCAGGGTTGCGGACTTTGAGTTGGCCTTGGATGGTCTCTTTGTGCGAGTTACAGCGTGTCAGAGGAATCAGAACCTGAATCACAGGAACAAAAAGTGGATTTAACACTGTAAGGATTTGTGGTTGCGTCAGATGATTTTGTGGAGTGCGAACAGCTCTCACAGTCTCACAAGCAGAAGTGCTATATTAATGCGAGCTGATGCACTGCCTGTTAATATCTGTTATGTTTGTGAAGACTGCTGCAGCCTGTAGCAGTTTTTGATATCCTAAAATTGGTTATTATTTCAGAATTCAGTTGCAGAGGGCAGTCTAGATTATTTAACAATGTGTTCATTGTTAGGGAAGCTACTTTGAGCTTATGTAACCTACAAGCTATTCACAATATAAAGTAGTTGACGGATTAGCTCACCCAAAACTGAAAATGTTCCCATCATTTACTCACCCTCAAGCCATCCCAGATGTGTATGACTGACTTTCTTCTGCAGAACACAAATGAAGATTTTTAGAAGAATATTTCAGCTCTGTAGGTCCTTACAATGCAGGTCAACAGGGTCTAAAACGTTAAAGCTCCAAATAGCACATAAAGGCAGCATAAAAGTAATCCACACAACTCCAGTGGTTTAATCCATGTCTTCAGAAGTGATATGATAGGTGTGGGTGAGAAACAGATCAATATTTAAGTCCTTTTTTACTATAAATCTACTTTCAAACAGTCCTCCTATGAACGTACATGAAGAGTTCTTCTTCTTCTGTTTTATGGCGATTTGCATTTTTTTGTGCATATCGCCACCTACTGGCTGTTGTGCAAATATATATTTTTTCTACATACATCCCTTTTTTCTTTCTCCTCCCTGCCCGGTAGGTAGCGATATGCACAAAGAATCCAAATTGCCAAAAAACAAAAGAAGAATATGAAAGTGAAAGTGGTGGTTTATAGTAAAACAAGGACTTAAATATTTATCTTTTTCTCACCCACACCTATCATATTACTTTTGAAGACATGGTTTAAAACACTGGAATCTTATGGATTACTTTTAAGCTGCCTTTATGTGCTTTTTGAAGCTTCAAAGTTTTGGAACCTGTTAACCTGCATTGTAAGGACCTACAGAGCTGAAATATTCTTCTAAAAATCTTTGCTTGTGTTCTGCAGAAGAAAGAAAGTCACACACATCTGAGATGGCATGAGGGTGAGTAAATGATTCATTTTCATTTTTGGGTGAACTATCCCTTTAAACTACAGTCAAGTTGCCCATTTCAGAGAGTGGTTAGCTACATTTCAAGCTAACAACAAAAAGTAGCCAACCAATGTAATCAGGTAATTCTTTTTAATTAAATAACTAGTATATTTCATCATTTATTAAAGGAGACCTATTACACCCCTTTTTACAAGATATAATAAAAGTCTCAGGTGTCCCTAGAAAGTGACTGTGAAGTTTCAGCTCAAAATACCCCACGGATCATTTATTATACCACGTTGTAAATGCCTCTTTTTGGTTGGAATCAAAAACACGCTGATTTCGTGTGTGTCTCTTTAAATGCAAATGAGCTGCTGCTCCCCGCCCCCTTTCCGGAGGAGGGCTGTGCCTTTACAGGTCGTGCTTAGGATACTACAGCAACAACAAATCAGAACCAATATGACTGACAGAGTAAATACAGGAATTCAGCCATACATGTATGAATATATATATATATGAATATCTGGTCTCTGTGAATACAATCAGAGACAATGGTAACTTTAGATGCATTAGCCGTGGAATCTGCTAACAAGCACATTCGGAAAGGCAATTTTCTTTCAAAAATTTACAAAATATAAAGTGCGATACTTACATCTTCAGGATATAGAACATGAACAGTTGTACTGATCCATGCTTGTGAATCACATTTTTGGAAAATCCTGCTTTATATTGACACTCATTCACTAATCAGTCCAGTGTAAAATGATTTGCACAAACATACATTCTTTTTTGTATGTTTTGTGGCACATTTCCTTTAAAAACAAAACTTGTCTACTGCGTCTTCAGTGGCTCTGATGCCGGGAGTACGTGAAGACTCTTATGTTCACTTTTACAGCCAACAACAGAACACTTATGACGCTTACGAATCTGAGACATTATTCTTCTAACTGTATCTGCTCCAGCGTGGAAAAAGATGGTGGACTGTGTGTCGATCACACAGGGGAGGATCTATGATAATAGGGTGCCTATTCGTGACGTCACATTAGAGCAGAAATGAAAACCATTCATTCTGACACACTGTTTTTGATTAATAGAAATGTAAGAGAGAGGAGTGGGTGGACAAACATCATGTAAAAGTGAATTTTGCATAATAGGTCCCCTTTAAGAATTCAATTAGGATGATAGCATCAATCTTGGACACATAAATCTACACTAAATACAACTAGTAAAACAAAAACACCCTAAATTAAATAACTGAATCTAAAACAGTGAATGATAAATATTATTTCGCTACAAGCAAGTAAAATGCAGCACAGTGACTTCTGGGAACACGATGAGTCAAACAAATCACTCCATTGAACAAATCAATTCGCTAAAATGAAGCAATCTTACTTAACACTATTTGAGAGAGAAAGAACATACCATTAGTGTACAATTGATTATACACCACAACAGTGCCCGCCCACTTTTTCAGCCATCTTGTTTTCGGAATCATTTTTCCCATTCATTTTTCCACACGGATTTAATAAATCCTACAAAATAGACTTCTAAGTCATGAACCAAATCAACCAAATCCAAGGTGAATCACAACATCACAAACTTTGTTCTGAAGCAAAATATTATTTGTAAATCAGACAAAAAAGAGAAAGGTACCAGACTGTGTACTTGCAGTCTTTATTGAGGGAGTGAACTCCAATCCCATGAAGCATTGTGAATGATGTCATTTAATTAAAAAGGTTGGAAAAATATATAACTATTGATTTATAGATGTTGATTTTATGTATATAAAACATTTATCATTTTACAGTAAAATATTCAGATATATGCAAATATTTAAGTAGTTTATAGAGTATAGGGAGTCGACTTCATTGCATCATTTACATTCTGTCATGAGAGTGGGCGGTCGCTGCAGAGCTCTTTTGGTGTGCTTTGCTCAGTGCGATTATCTGATTGGACGGTCTTTTCTCTTCAAGATCATTGTTAGTGTAGTTCTTTCCCAGGAATTTCACTATTAAACACGATTTGTAAAAAATGAAGCTGAAATGCAGACTGATGGCTTTAACAGAAGCATATACCATTGAACCTCACAGTGGGTCTGTCTTCAAAGTTTATAAGTTATAGTTCAAACTAATTTGGCTATGGAGAAAAAGAACAGACATAACTGTTGCACTCTATTGTCTCAGTAATGTAACAATGTAATAGTAATGTAAAAAAAACAGTGATGTAATGTTTTGACATGCCACACTGCTACTTGTCGGGAGAAAATAGGGGGAAAAAAACCCCACTATTTTAAAAACAGCTGAATTACTGTAGTAATTACATTAGTAGTGTTGTTACTGAAACTGGGGCAGTAATTTATATTGGTCGTGTGGCTGACTCATGGACATGCACTTGTGTGTTTGAGTGCATGTTGTCAGTGGCAACAATGATGGTCTGTGTTACCTTGGCCTGCTCAACAGGTGTGTCAAGCGTCTCTCTGTGCACCACAGTAAAGGAGATGCTCTTTGGCTCAGACGAGAAAACCCAGCTGATGATGGGTCCCCGGTCGCCCACAGTGATGGGAATGGCACTATAGCAACTGGACATGACCAAGAGCTCACGGGAACCATCACCAAATTGAGAAATCTCATCTATATCCAAAGGCACAGAGGCACTGCAGAAGACATGCACGGAATAAACAACAGCAATAATAGGAGAGGAGCTGGACAGTGTGTGTGTGTGTGTTCTGTCTGTATATACTTACGTGAGTTCTCCTGACTTGAGAAGATTGATTTCTGCATCCTGTACTGTAGGTGCCAATTCTTCCTGTTCATCAGGGGCCAAATCACTTGATACACTATGGTAAAAGACAGCACAAATCACAATGCATTAATAATGCAACACACAATGTCCTAAAGCTAGATGCTTTACTCATTAACAACATAGAGCGCGTCTACATGCAAGATTTTAAGAGCAATAAGATGAAAATGTGTAAAGTTCACACCTGCCATACCAGATGTGTATGAATTTCTATCTTCTGCTAAACATAAATTAAGATTTTTAGAAGAATATTTCAGCTCTGTAGATCCTAAAAATGCAAGTGAATGGTGGCCAGAACTTTGAAGGTCCAAAAATCTCATAAAGGCAGCATAAAATACTCCACACGACTCCAGTGGTTTAATCCATATCTTCAGAAGTGATATAATAGGTGTGGGTGAGAAACAAGTCAGTATTTAAGTCCTTTTTTACTATAAATTCTCCTCCCTACCCAGTAGGTGGCGATATTCACGGAGAATGCAAATCGACAAAAACAAAAGTAGAATAATGTTAAAGTGAAAGTGGAGATTAACAGTACAAAATAACTTAAATATTGACCTGTTTCTTACCCATACCTATCATATTGTTCTGAATATATAGATTTAAGCACTGGAGTCATATGGATTGCTTTTAAGCTGCCTTTATGTGCTTTTTGGAGCTTCAAAGTTCTGGCCACCATTCACTTGCATTGTATGGACCTACAGAGCTGAGACATTCTTCTAAAATTCTTCGTTTGTGTTCTGGTGAAGAAAGAAAGTCTTACACATCTGGGATGGCACGAGGGTGAGTAAATGATGAGAGAATTTTCATTTTTGGGTGAACTATCCCTTTAAAAACGTTCCCTTTTTTTAGGGTAAGGTTATAAAAGGTTTACCGGTTTAAAATCTTATCAAATCACTTTATTCCAGTGGAGTGTGTCTAATTACAGAAACCTTGTGAACCCACAGGAAACCAATTGAGGCTGCTGTAGAATTACATGCCAGCCAGGTGCTCATCTAGCAGTGACAAATGTAAGAAAGTGTACACAAGATGGCATAAATTGACAGTCATCATCCCCCCCACAGCTAATCTCTCTGTGGCACTTCCTGTCTGTCTTAACACTTATTTGAAGATGCATCGGAGAACAACGTTCTAAACAGAGACCTGAACAAATTGGATCATTCAGAGTGTGATTGTGTGTACACTGAAATTTTTAGTGCGTCCATTGTCCTGTCACTTGCGTTGTGCATATAAGCTTGTGCATGTTTGCGTGTGAGTATGCTTTTGGGTGAATCTCACAAAGCCAGTCAAGAAAATTTGTATCATTAAGATTTTTGCATTGTGACACTATTTCATTACAATTAAACACATTTTCCTCACCAAGTCTCATTAAAGTAATACATCAATATTTTGCATTACAGTAATGAAAATTGGGAGACGTGTGAAACCTCATTCGCAACTTGTTTAACTTTTGTATAGTGACATTTTAGCGATATGTTTACTTTAATTCTCATCAATCACAATGCAAAAACAAAACCTTAATCGTACTAAAATAGGTTTGATTTTTGTTTTTCTTTTGATTTTGGGGGAAATATGACTCAAAAATATCTAGTTGTCTATGTCTAGATTTAGTTAGATTCACCCTATTATGCGTAGTGAGAGTGTGTTTGTGTGCGTTTATACGGGCTTACAGGTCTCCGGTTGGCCCTCCATCTCCTTCCTCTTGTGATTCAGTGGTGGTGCGTGAGTCGCTGTCATAGATCTCATTCACTTCATCCTCAGTTATGATGTCAAACACCCCATCGTCCTGTCTCTCACTAGGATCTGTCACTGGATCACATGGACACATATGACATCAAACCAGAGCAATGCAATAAACAGGTAGAATGGCAAATAATATATAAAAGGGAGGGGCCTGAAAATGGGCGGTGCTTAACAGTCTAGATGTTTTCTTTAAGGCCAGGTTCACACAGGTAGAAAAGAATAAACAAGTTTTAGCCTATCCGACTCAAATCTATTTAGGTGTTTGTAGTCCGAACAGAAAAAAAGACAAGTCACACTGCAGTAACCATTATTGTTGAGGCCTTCACCTTTTACTCATTCAGCTTTAAATATTCGACAAGTAAAAACACTACTCTAATATTGCAAATTTATTTTAATTTGTGCCTTAGCCTGTGGGCAACAAGGAAACTACTTCTGTCGTTAGAGTAACAGATCAATATTTAAGTAAATTTTTCCCTATGAATTCTCCTCCCTGCTCAGTATATCTCCATTTTAACGTTCACATTCTTTTTCTTGTGTTTTTGGTGATTCACATTCTTCATGCATACGCCCCCTACTGGACAGAGAGAAGAATTTCTAGCAATAATGGGCTTAAATATTGACCTGTTTCTCACCCACACCTATCATATCACTTCTGAAGATATGGATTTAACCACTAGAGTCATATGGATTGCTTTTATGCTGCCTTTATGTGCTTTTTGGAGCATCACAATGTTGGCACCCTTTTCACTTGCATTGTATGGACCTACAGAGCTGAAATATTCTTATAAAAATCTAAATTTAAGATCTGCAGAAGAAAGAAAGTCAAACACATCTGGGCTCACCGGCCTGAGAGAACAGGGGAGGAATGTGGCAGGGTGGAGGGCGGGCCGGGTCGTGATTCCGCACACCCGGCCCCTAATTGGGCTGATAAGTGCGCGACCGCGCGTGTATTCATTAAAATATTATTTATATTGTCAAGCTGGTTCTCGCCTCCTCCTTACCCTTATACCTTTACACACTGTATATCTTTTGGATAAGCATTGCTGCAAGCTTCTCTCACAGGGTCTCACAGGGTGACTCGTGATTTAAGTAGTTTTCAGCATTTCCATCCAACTTTAGGTTATCATGTCCTGTATGAGAGGCTGTAAAACAGTCTAAATGTCTTGTATGATGTATTTTTTAAAAGTTCACATTAGGTCCTGAGATGAGTGTTTGCATGTCCTTTCTGTCCATAGGAAGACCATCATTGTTTACCTTTGACAGGCACATAGATCACAATCATATGCCTCTATTTTTATTATCATGCTTTTAGTTTAACAGTAAGCTGCTCGTGTTAAATATATTTATGCTTATTATCTCAGTAATGACGTGTACATCTTGAAGTCTTGTCAGTCTATTGTTCTTCACTTCTTTTAGGCACTTCTCTCTCCTGACTGCAGTCGAGATATCTCAAATCTTTGAATTTACTCCTGCATTTATTTCACTGAATTTCAATATTGATACAAAAGGTAAACTTTTATGCTTTGATTAAAAATTGAAATATACCCTTATTAAAATGTGTTATTCTTATTTATCTTTTATTTATTTTTGTCTGCAGGCTCTTTGTGCTGTTATTATTAATAAGGAATTTACACATCTGTTTAGATTTATGCTGTCTTGTGTACAAATATGAGGCTTTTTGAGTCGCCAAGCACCCCCTTGTGGACAACCACTTTGTCTCATTGGAAAACAGTCGTTAAAAACATTTGCCACCCAATGCATCAGCCACAGTACACCATGTCTTGATTGCTTGGTACAGTGAAGACACAACACTGACATTTAACTGTCAATTATAATGATACATTAAAACACAAGGTGCGGCAAATCTCTGGGGCTTTGGCATTCCAGAACGGCCTTCTTGGCATTTAATCTGCATTTTTCTGATGCAAAAAACTAGCACTCGGAAGAACAATGCTGAGTATGTCAAAATATTCTCAAGCATAAGAAACTTCTCACCCTAATGTCTCTGAAACACATTCGACTTTCTATCTTTCTTTGAAACACAGAAACAAAGATGCTGCTCTTTTCCATATATTGGAAGTTATTTTGAAGGTCAAGCCACACAGCTGCTTTGTGTGAGGAAAAGACCTACATTTAAGTTGTTATTCACTGATAATCTTGCGTTCATTGAAGAAAAAAAACATACAGGTTTGGAACGACACGATGACAACATTTTCATTTTGGGGTGAACTGTTCCTTTAAGAGTGTGTGTATATATACCTGTAACTCTGGGTGTGGGTATATAGGGTGGCGGTTGTCTGGCAGTGTTTTCCTGAAGTGATGGTGGATTCACTGTGGAGCTGCTGAGTTCGGTCTTCGTGAATCTTTCCACCACAGCGCTGTGCTGCGTGTAACACTCTCGACAGCAGCGCTCCTTCTTTCTGTTTTTCGTCATCACAAAATTATTGCTGCAGTAGTAACAGAAAATACGGCCACACAACCTGCCAGAAACACAGTATGTGTAAATGTAAACATGAGCATTACAGCCTAATCACACCAGTCCACATTTTTGACACAAAAATACACACAGCAATATTTTAAAACAAGTCTGATTGTGAATTTTCATTCATTTTCATCATCAGATAATCTTCCAGAATATTGTAAATAATTTTGTTGTGAAAAATTGTTTGTAAACATTTTATCCTTTAATCGCATCACACTAGGTATTATAAGGTCTCAAGACAAACTTTTAAACTAATATAATCATAAGTACTGAATGCAGTGTGTCCAAAGAACTGAACCAGAATTCACTGATGAGTTTGTGCTGACTGATAGTCTGGCCTTGTTTTAATCCCAGATTCACTAAAGGAATTTTTCAGGTAATATAACGGCACAAACAAGCTCATGAAATTAGATTTGTGAATACTGATCACATTTGCGGGCCACAATTCCCCAGCGTGCAGGCCTTTTCTGAGTTCTACTTGCATGTAGCAGACTACCACGATTTGGCATGCTTTACTGGGACTAAACAGAATAGCTCCACCACGTTCATTGTAAAGGTAATTACATCAGGTAAATAGTGCTGACGCCTTTGTGAGCACGGCATATTCTATTATGAGTCTCATATGCATAGACAGACATGCCTCCCAGAAAAGAATGACATTGGCTTAGTTTAAATATGCATGACGCAGCACTATACCAGCACCTAAAGCGGCATGTCAAATAAGATCTGTGGTCAACATGACTTGGAGATTTTTACATTTTGTTCACCATACTTAGCAACTTCAAATAAAAGTGTTTTTAGAGCTGTCCTTTAAATCATAAATACTTAAAATATTAATATATCACTTCACCCACCTGCAGTGATGACGGCGCAGCCACCATGTAAACTGACTCTGACAGTCTAGACAGTGTGTGGTGTCCTTATCCACCAACCACCACTGTTCCTCTGATCTGAGCTTCTGTTCAAACTCCAGAGCATCTGATTTCTGCCACAGAGCGTCCTTATCCCTGAAAGACAGAGAGAGAGAGAGAGACAGAGAGAGAGAGAGAGGAAATGAGACACAAACAACTTTTATGTTGAAAATGTTGGTGGAGTTTATTCCAACGTTGCAAGGTGGTGTGGATGTTCGCTAGTTGCTTGTCAAAAGAGTCGCTCCTCCAAGTCTAAATAATATTCTGATAACTAGAGTGTAAGGGATTCTGGAAGGAAGGAACAAAGAATGGAAAGAAGGGAATGGAAGAAGGATGGAAGGAAGGATGAAAGAAAGAAGAAACAAATAAAGAAAAGGTAGGAAGGAATGAAGAGAAAATGGAAAATAGAAGAAAGGGTGGAAGGACGGAATAAAAAGAAAGAAAAAAGGGAAGGAAGAACCCGAAAGAAAGAAAGGAAGAAGGGTGGAAGGAAGGGTGAAAGAAAGAAAGGAAGGGAAGAAAAAAATGGAAGGATGAAAGAAAGAAGAAACAGAAAGCAAGAAAAAAATGGAAGGGAGGGTGGAAGAAAGAAAGAAAGAAAGAAAGAAAGAAAGAGGAAGGAAGGGTGGAGAAGGAAGGAGGGTGGAATAATGGAAGAAAGAAAGAAAAAATGGAAGGAAGGAGGGTGGAAGAAAGAAAGAAAAGAAAAATGGAAGGAAGAAAGAAAGAAAAAAATGAAAGAAGGGAAGAAAAAATGGAAGAAAGAAAATGAAAGAAGAAAGGGAAGAAAAAAAATGGAAGAAAACAAGACAAAAATGGAAGAAAGAAAATGAAAGAAGAAAGGGAAGAAAAAAATGGAAGAAAAAAATGGAAGGAAGAAAGAAAGAAAATGAAAGAAGAAAGGGAAGAAAAAAAATGGAAGAAAACAAGAAAAAAAATGGAAGAAAAAAGGAAGAAAGAAAATGAAAGAAGGGAAGAAAAAAATGGAAGAAAGAAAGAAAATGAAAGAAGAAAGGGAAGAAAAAATGGAAGAAAGCAAGACAAAAATGGAAGAAAGAAAATGAAAGAAGAAAGGGAAGAAAAAAATGGAAGAAAAAAATGGAAGGAAGAAAGAAAATGAAAGAAGAAAGGGAAGAAAAAAAATGGAAGAAAAAAATGAAAAAAATGGAAGAAAGAAAATGAAAGAAGAAAGGGAAGAAAAAAAATGGAAGAAAACAAGAAAAAAAATGGAAGAAAGAAAATGAAAGAAGAAAGGGAAGAAAAAGGAAGAAAGAAAGAAAATGAAAGAAGGGAAGAAAAAAATGGAAGAAAGAAAGAAAATGAAAGAAGAAAGAGCATAGAAACAACAGAAGGAACATCTACATTTCTCCTCGATGTGAACTGAATACACTGTTGGGCTCTGCTGGGTGTTTTAAATAAGAAATGATTGAGTCATATCACATCTGCCGCTGTTTGATTATATGAATAATATGATCCGCAATGAGCTTCATATTTCAAACAATTCTGGTTGCTATTTATAGATTTCCACAATATCTCACGCTGAAGTCGTACTTTTATTTATTTCTGTCTAGTACTCTCTAATCTGTCTGGCTCTGTAGAGGTTTGAGCATTCAAGTCAACAAGTGAAAGAACCTGAAATATATAAGCCAAGCTTTTAATGAGAGAGCAGCTAACAAGTTGTTTTTGGCTTGTGTGTATGTGTGTAACAGCCCCTGCAAATGTGTAATTAAACAGATACACAGCAGACAAGAACAGACTCTTGACCTCCTTTTATGCTGTTGGTTCTTGTCTGATATACACACACACTACACACTGAAATAATCAGTTTTCTATACATGTAATTATTTACATTTACATTTATGCATTTGGAAGATGCTTTTATCCAAAGCGACTTACAGAGGTTAAATGTCTTGCTCAAGGACACAATGGTGGTGGCTGTGGGGATCGAACCAACAACCTTCTGCTTAACAGTTTAGTGCTTTAGCCCACTCCGCCACTTTTTATCCATGCAACATTTTTTTTAACCATGCAACTAATAACGAACTAAGATTGAGTAAAGCTAGAGAAAATGCCTTTTCACACCCACTGCTAGAAAACAAACCTCTGATGAAAATCTTCCAGTGATTTTAATCCCTAAATATTTACAACTATTTTACACGTTTTTTTTTAACAAAACAAATCGCAAAAAAACAATCATCCAATGATATTCCTAACAATACTATTTATACTGTGAGCAAAACGTAATGTTTTTAACTCTGCTGTTTAAAGGACGATAGTAATGCACTTTGAATAAAAAAAATATATCAAGAGTTTTGAATAAAACATTTAAAATCGCAACAAAATTAGCTGTATAAATTTGTGTAAGTTATGGGCTTAATGAATATTATTGGAAAACTTGCAAAAGTTAAAACCACACCTAAATCTGTATAGTCTACAATCATGAAATGCGTTTACTTGTTCTTAATAAAGAACAAACACAATTATTCTCTTTGCAATGAATGGCTGAATACGTATATGTTCTGTATGTGTGTATTTTGTGTTGTTCTGAATGCTGAACAATAACAATGTAAACTACAAAAAGAAACAAAAGAACAAACCACTATTTTGGGCATAGAGAAGGCAATTAGACCTGCAGTGCTTGCCGATATACATACCTAATAAGTTCAATGAGCCGTTCCTCAAGGTTACTCTTGGTTTCGCCAAGATCCTCCAGTTTAGCAGCCATACTGAGATGCTGGTTCTGAGAATCTGTCAACACCTGATCCAACCTCTGCTTCAACACTTCTTTCTCCTCCTGTAATTCACTGAGAGCCTCTTTGGTACTGAGAGAAATGGAGAGAGTAAACAAGGGTTAATATTCATGTCATGCATAAAAATGCACCCTAACCAATAATACTAATACCGAATCACTTCCAGGGTCCCTAAAATGCTTATAATAAAGGCCCACTTGGAAGTCCATTAGTGATGCATTGCTACCATGTTAAAAGCAAGCCTGAATGCTGACAATTTTGGTGAGCATTTCAGTTTCACACATGCAGATCCATTATCCATGTTGCATATACCCTTTTATCGTGTGTGTGTGTGTGTGTGTTTACATTTAAACTCTTACTTTGTAACACTTTCTTGTAGTTGCTGTGTCTCGCACTCCCTCTCACGAATCAAAGTCTCACAATTAGTAATGTGAGAGTCTTTCTCCTCGATAAGACGGGAGTATTCCATATTTACTTCCTAATGTATGAATACACAAACAAACAAATTAATATATGCTGTACATACAAACACATAGAGAATGTCCTGTACACCTATTTTGCCTCTTTAAAAATGGACTATAGTAGCATTTAAAAAAACAGCATAACATTTACATTTGTAAAAAGCAGTAAATAAAGAACTTTATTTCCGAGCATAATTACCATGGCACTTGTACGCTAATTGGCAAATATCTGCAGGAAAGAAGGTGCACTGTTCCTAATTATTGCCTTAATGAGAGTCAAATTATTCAACACTGTCTGGCAATTAACCCCAATCTCTTCTTCAATTCCACTTTCTCGTGCAGCGGCTCTCAAATGAGTGAAAACAAAAGGAGCGTCCGTAGATCAGAGCCTGTTATACAGAGCCTCATTGCCTGTTACAATCAGTGCTATTAGCAACAGAGATTAATCATTAATAATAATCAGTAACATGGTGGTGTGCATATATTTGTTAATAATGTAGGTATCAAGAAACTATTAAAAGTATAAATTGACACTGTTGTAGTCTTGCCCTACTTGTAGTATCTTGAGGCTCTTTTATCAAGTAGCATCAAAACATTTACAAACCTCTAACTCGGACACTTTGGCCTCCAGTTCAGATGTCTTCTTCATCTCCATGTTTAATTGTGATTTCAAACCCTCAAACTCTCCATTAAGACTCTATATTAAAAATACAAAATATATAAGCATATGTTTTTCATTATTTTAATATAAACACATTATAAACCTATAAGTATCACTACATTACATAAAAATGTGTTTGGATTCAGCTCGGATTAATAAAATAATAATACACAAGTCTATTGGAAATGTATGCCGCATTCACATTAAGTCAGAATTACATTAGTTATGTAATTCCACAATTTCCGACTTTGTAAAACCATTCACATCATTTTCAAAACAGTTTTTTATGAAAGCACCAACTTTTCTCACTCGACCATTGTGAAATGTACAAACAACCGAAATTTCTGCGGCTTTAACTGTTAAATAGTTCCAGACTAGAAGAAACTGTTCACATCTTTGTGGAGCTCGTAATTACAGATTCGTTACTCTGAATTCTGAAAGTCCTGGCTTCTCTCACTTGGCCATTATGACCTATAAAAACAACCAAAATAGCAGCAATTTGAACTGTTAAAGACAGGTAGCTCCCAAAACATATGGTTGATGTGTCTTATAATTTTACTATTATTGATAAAGTCTAAATAATTCAGAATAGTTCAAATGTTCTCAGAAAATAAGCCAGACATTCAAAACACATCAGCAGTGAAGTCAAGACATGGATCCATTTAGGAGCATTGCCTCAGAAACGAATTATTTTTGAGTCAGAGTAGATTCTCTGACTTGTCATCTTGTAATTATGGTAATTTACAAGTGATAATGAGTGAAGAATATGTGATTCACCTGTAGATAAGAATTTGATGCATATCACATACATTTTTACCTTTATCTGGTTTTGGTAGGCCATGCTCTCGGTGCTCATCTGAAATTTCACTGATGCGGTTTCTTCTCGAGCAGCATTCCGTTCACCCTCGGTTTTGTCCAGCAGCTCCTTTAGCTCCAGCAAAGCCTCTGAAAGTTTCTCCGCCTGCTGTAGTTCTTCCTGTAGACTTGAATTTTCCTGTCGAAAAGCCACCATGCTGGCATGGAGTCGCTCCGTTTCCTTTAGACCTTGCTCTTGCAGTTCATGGAACTGAGCCGCTTTGGTAGCCCAGCTCTCTCGGGCCTCTTCCCGCTCAGTGGTCAGCTGGCAAATGGTCATTCCCATCTCTGCCATCTCAGTGTTGACACGGTGGAGACCTTCTCTGGTCTCTGCATTCTCCAGGACTAATCTTTCATTCTGGGCCTTGAGGTCTGCCAGCTCCTCTTGTACTAAGGCAAGTTCAGCAGCTCTTTTAGTACAGACAGAGGTCTCCTGGTCCAGTTGAGATGTTACAGTCTGTAGTCGTTCGCTAGAATGCAGCAGCTCATTTACATGTGCTCGGTTCTGCTCCTCTACCTGCTTCTTCAGTTGTTCAGTCAAGGTCCGAAGTTCTTCACAAGAAGCCTCAGTCACCTCCAGCTTTGCTTGTGTCTTGTCCCTCTCATCCGTCGCACTGTGGAGTTTAGCTCTGAGATCCAGCATGTCCTCCTGAAGCCTGGACACCTCCTTGACACTCAATTCCAGTTGATCCTCAAGAAGAGTCACCTTTGAAGCCATCTCCTGGGTTTCTCTAGCCTGATTTGCACTTTGTTCAAGCTGGACCTTCTCCACAGCCATCCTCTGAACCTCCAGACTCTTCATCATCTCTGTTTGTTTAACAAAGGCTCTCTCTGTTTCCATCTTCCCCATTTCCAACTCCTCCTCTCGAGCTTCAAGTTTTTCCACCCTTCTCTGATGTTCCTCGCTGACCATCTTCATGGCCTCCAACTGGGAATCCCTATCTTTAAGCTGTGCAGCCAGGTTTGCCTCATTGTATCTTGCGGCTCCAAGACTTGTCTCAAGTTCAGCAATCTGGCTTTGTATGTTCCGTACCTCCTCCTGCATGGACGTTAGAGCTGCTTTAAGAGCCACCTGAACCTCTATGAGGTCCTTGTTTTCCTGCTCCAGTTTGCCAACTGAACTCTCCGATTCCTGCAACTTCATGTTGGCGTTATGCAGCCTCTCATCCAGACTCCTGTTCTCATCTCGCATACGCTGCTCTCGTTCATCAACAGACACTTTGGCGTCATTAATCTGTGCTCGCATCTGCTTCTCTGAAGCCCTCAATCCAGCCAGCTCGCTCTCCAATGCAGATTTGTTTTCGATCAACTTTTTTATGGTCTCCTCATTCCTCTTCATTGTCTGGAGAAGCTTGCTGTTTTGCTCAATAAGCTCGGCACACCTATCTTTGAATTCGTCAATCTTCTTGGTCTGATCTTTGTAGCTATTTTCCAGTTTCCTAACAGTCTCATTCAGACTCTGTTTCTCGTTCCTAATCATCTCTGATTCTGTCTCCAGAAACTGGACCTTCTTGGTGCTGGAGAAAAGCTGAGTTTCTTTGGTCTTCAGCTGTGTCCGTAGGGTTTCGAGCTGTCCTTCAAGACCACTCATTGTCTTCTTAAGGTATTCTTTGTCCTCTTGCATCCTCTTCTTCTCATCTTTGGTCTGCTTTTCCATGGTTTCCAGAACGTGCTGTAGATCTTGCATTTGCCTCTGCAAGTTAGTGGTCTCTTTCTCTCTGACTGCAAGCACCCCCTGGAGTTTGTCCATGACATTACGCTGTTCTTCTGCTCTTGTCTGGAGTTTTTCACCATTCTCCATCAACCTGACCATTTTTATCTCTCCCTCTTTGAGTGCTTCCTCCTTCATTCTGACCTCCTCAGCCAGATGTTCTACCTGCCTCCTCCTCTCTTCTCCTTCTGTGAGAGCCTCAATCCTCCCTCTTTCTGCCTCCTTCAATTCATTTAACAGCTCATGAATCTTCTGGGTGGAGTTGAAGTCGCTGGCAGCCTTCTGCCCTTTTTCATTCAGTACCCCCTCTAGCTTAGCCATTAATTCCTCATTTCTCTGCTCTGCTGATGCCAATATGTCCTGGAGGTCCCTATGAGAAGCTTCTCTGGCATTCTCGCGTCCCCTCAAGACCTCTAGCTCATGGGATAGGACTTTTTCTCTCTCAGCTAGCACATTCAAGTTCTGCTGGAGCTCCTGATGGTTGGCTTGAGCAGCAAGAGAGAAGTCCAGCTGGCTTTGGAGAGCCACCACAACTCCACGGAGTTCAGTCGCCTCTCCACCTAACTGCTGCATCTTGTCTAGTAACTCTCTTTGCTTTAGTTCTGACTGGTCTAGCTCCAGGCGGAGTTCATCAACAGCAATAACTGAAGAATCATTTAGTCCACTAGAGTTTTGCATAGACATGTCAGATAGAAGCCCAGGCCCAAAGTCTGGACTACCAGGAAACTCATGAGCCTGCTAAGAGTTTTGTGTGTGTGTGTGTGTGTGTGTGTGTGTGTGTGTGTGTGTGTGAGAAGAGAGAGAGAGAGAGAGAGAGAGGACATTAGAAAGACATACCATACATTACACATGCACATTCTGCCTGAATTCCATGTAGACAAATTCTCATATCTTTTGGGGAGAGAAGAAGATTAGAAAAGCTCATCACTGCACTGGCTGCCAATAGTTGCTCACATTAAGTTCAAGGCACTGACGTTTCCAAATAGAACAGCCATTGGCTCTGCACCCCCTATCTACACTGAATTCTACAATTATGTGGCCTTCAGCAGCCTGCAATCGGTGGGGTAGCGGAGCCTCATGGTACCATCTCATAGGCACAAATTCACTTTCCTGGGATTTCACTTTCACCGTCCCTCGCTGGTGGAATAACCTTCCCAACTCAACCAAAAAGCCCATTTCCATGCAACTTTCAAGAAACATCTAAAAGACACAACTCTTCTATGAGAACTGTTTTCTTAAAAACAACTCTTAATCCACTCTTTAACTACTGTCTCTCACTTTTGTCTCTACTTGTACTTCACTGAGCAAACTTAAAAATTAGTATTGTGACACTTCTCATATTATTGCCTCCTTTGGATGAATTGCTAAAGCTTTATTCCTAAATTATAAATCAATTTGGATAAAAGAATTTGATATATTAGACACAGATAGATATATCTACGAATCTTGATTAATTGCAATTGTACACTTAATGCCTTTGAAAAAATTGTATCAGCTTTTATTTAACTTAAAGCAACAGAAACTTGCTGTAGGTGTGCTGATACCTGTGAGTATGTGCTGGCCAGACTGTTGATGCTGGAACTACGACTCGGTGGTTTCCACATGTGACTCGGAGAGCTAGTCATACCCAGTGTTCTCCTGTAGCATAATTTTTTCCATCTTGAAATCAACTCAACTGAATGATACTCAAATTATTTAGATACAAATACATGCAAACACAAACAAACACACTATTTCCTTTATAAATATCCTCTGTCATGGCAAGTGGACCATAAATCTGAATTATAATTATATGTGTGCCAGTGTGAGTAAGTTTGTGTTCATCTACTGTTGATATAATATTTTTGTATTATAAATTACCGTAGCCTCTTACCTTGCAAAAGTGGGCCATGCTGAATCAAGGTCATGACCCCGGGAAGCCACATCAAATTGAACATCATTGAGCTCATAGAGGTAATTAATGATATCCACACTGAGATGAGGTTTCAGGAATGGACTGCGGGAATTATACCAGTCACTACAGAAAAAAAGACCAGAAATTATTTTGCTTTAACTGGAGTGCAAATCCGACCCTCGACAAGCTATTCAGCTTCAAAAAAATTTCTTCAATTAATTAATTAGGGTGCCACCTTAATTAATGCAGAGGTTTCAATAGCACTAACTGTTGCAAAATGTTAAGCTAAGTATGATAACAGCTTATAAGCAACAACCTCCTTCATAACCTAATTCAAACCATGACCAACCTTTCGTTTTAGTAAAAAGTGTCTTTTTTAGCAATCTCCTTTAGGAACTTTCAAAGTAAATAAATTCACTGTCCCAATTTGCATACTATCTGTCTTTAAAAGTATGTGAGATTAAAATTACTGCATCTCAAATCACAATATATTGAAAATTGTATGTTGTTCGGAAGGAAATTTGTACTAAAGTGGCATTCAAATGATCACAACTATAGTCAGGACATTACTGATGTAAAAACCAGCACCATCACTATTTGAAAAAAGTAATTTTTGATCAAATCTAGACAGGTCCCATTTCCAGCAGCACTCACTCCAACATCTAATCCTTGAGGAATCATGCGAAATTGCCAATGTGGTGCTAGAAAATCACTTGCCATTATATCAGACACTGCTGAAAGCTATTTGGTTCATTAAATGATGCTTAACATTGTCTTTGTGTTTGTTTTTGAGTTGCCAGAGTATGCAATAGACTGGCATGTCTTAAGGTCAATATTAGGTCAAAAATGGCAACAAAAAAAACAGCTTTCTCTAGAAACTCATCAGTCAATCATTGTTTTGAGGACTGAAGCCGATACAATGCTTGAAATTGCCAAATATAGATTTCATTCAAAGGTGTTCACTACAGTCTTCAAAGACAAAGGACAACTGGCTCTAACAAGGACAGAAAGAGATGTGGAAGACCAGATGTACAACTGATCCAGAGGATAAGTACATCAGAGTCTCTAGTTTGAGAAATAGACGCCTCACATGTCCTCAGCTGACAGCTTCATTGAATTCTACCCGCTCAACACCAGTTTCATGTACAACAGTAAAGAGAAGACGCAGGGGTGCAGGACTTATGGGAAGAATTGTAAAGAAAAAGCCACTTTTGAAACAGACATTGGAAAAGTGTGTTATGGATCTTAACCCCATTGAGCTTTTGATCAGTTAGACTGTAAGGTGCGTGAGAAGTGCCCGACAAGACAGTCACATCTATGTCAAGTGCTACAGGAAGTGTGTGGTGAAATGTTACCTGAGTATCTGGACAAACTGACAGCTAGAATGCCAAAGATCTGCAAAGCCGTCATTGCTGCACATGGAGGATTTTTTGATGAGAACTCATTAAGTAGTTTAAGAAGTTATGAACATTTCTTTCAAATTGTAATAGTAATTTTTCATGTTATTAATATCCTGACTATACATTGTGATCAGTTGAAGTCCACTTTGATGAATAAAAGCACCAATTTCTTTCCATAAGAGCAAAACATGTACATTATTCCAAACTTTTGGCCGCCAGTGTATTTCCGTTGGATATCAAAATGTGCATCAGTGTATCATTTTTTAGGTAATATAGCAGTAGCAGTATAAAAGATTTAGTTTAAGAATTTGTTTGTACTAGTATTACCATTAAATTAAATTATGTTTTTTTGTTTATTAAAAAAAAGAAAAGAGAAAAAGTTACTGCCTTCAAGCAATGTCATTTGATCAAGCTATGGATGTAATGTGCCCTTTGTGCATTACATAAACCGCATTGTCTCAGAGAATCAATAAACAATGCACAAAAATATGGAAATCCACATGAATATTAAGGACATATGAACCTTAACCTTTTCATTAGAACAGGGAAGCAATTTTAAAGAAGTAATATTATGTAAGGGAAGCATTGTTAGCATTGTTTCTAATGAATTCATCTATGTGAAGTAAATATACCGTAAATACAACACGAGGAATCAGCAGGTTTTGCCTTTTTAGGTTTAGACAACTTAACTTATTTGTGTGATTTATCTGATTGGACAACCACTGATGGGTGTATATTTTTTCACTTTGCTCTTAAATGTCTGAAATTCTGCATTAAAATGTGTTTTTGCTAAATTTGTGCGTTATTGTGCTTCAATTTGCAGGCAACTCAATTCTGGGATATTCAGAATATTTAAAGGAAAAAGAAAGTGACCTTTTGTGGCAGTGAATGAACAAAAGCTGTCATTGCAGCAAAAATTTCCACCATAATAAAATAGCTATTTCTCAACCGCAGAGCTTAAAAGTAAAAATGTTAATAATTCTAAAGTATTCTTGGTAATGAGAAAATTGGTTAAGGGTCTGAATATTTTGCAATGCCCTGTCAAGTCCATGTCTCTGAAGAGAGATGACCAGCATTGACAGGATGGTGAGAAGTGAAAGTGGGGTGTTACCTGGTGACCTTTTGGTCCATAAGGCACTGTTGAAGGGTGTCAGCGAGTCGCTGGTGTACCAGCGAGTAACGGATAAATGCTCTGCCTTTACCCAGAGACGTCTTTAGCTAAGAGAGAAAGAGCAAAGCTCTATGAGAACCCAGCACAAAATCACATGGAAAATAATCTATTTCAATCTACTAGATCTTTAAAAAGGTTTCCATTCAAAAATAACTTTTTTCATTTTGCTTTTATCAGGCAATACCGATGATTGGCTGATTCATCGGTGCATCAGTAATTTGAACTGATGATGAGTGGACCTATTCTCTTTTGCTGTGACACAATTGAATAACCAATTTTACAAATGTGGCCATACAAAATAAAATGTTCAATTTTAAGCAACATTATCATAATGTCCTGCTTTCACCCATTGTTAAGTAAATTTTGACCCCCCCAAATTTAGTATTCCACCACTGAAACTAGCCACACCACAGCAAGAGGAAGTTGGTCATCATGTGGTGACAAAAGAAATAAACCAGATTGATCACAATATTAAATGGATGGCACACAGAAGTGGCATTTTAAAACAGAACATGCCATTTGGGTCAGTGTATATTTGAGATTATACTAGGAACAACCTTATTGTATCAGTACAATTTGAGTGAGAAAAAGGAACTGTAAGTAGCACATAGAGAGGTTTGTTTAAACAAAAGGTTTTTTGTATGTGTGCTGGACTGCTGGTATGTGTAGGCACATTCTTTGATTTACCAGATGTCCCACTACTAAAACAGATGATCCATGCATGATCATGTTTGAATGCAGGTTTGAAGCGAATGAGACATTAAGTCTGTTTACCTCTGCAATAGATTTAACAAAGCGAATTCCATTGTTTGCTCCTTTGATTTTGGCCAGACAATCACTGAAATAATCCCAGTAGTCTTTTCTCCAACCCAGAAATGTTGTTTTCTCCTTCTGGTCAAACTGAGTATGACAATAAGATAACATTTCAGATAAATGACTATGAAACATCTTAAAAACAAACTCAGAAATAAACAATATCATCAACTATATATATATATATATATATATAAAATAATTTTCTTATTTAAATTGCTTCAATGTAGTTTGCTACTTTTAATCAGTTGCTTGTAGTGTAGCAAACTACTTTATTTAAAGAGTAACTTGACGGTAGTTTAAGTACTTTAAGTTACGAGTAGTTTCACTGGTTTTCATAGAGAATTACAGCTAATTCGGCCACCTTTTGACCCAAATCAAAGTCAAAAAAGTGTCCTGATTTGATTTCATCGAACTAATTAATGCCTTCAAGCAGATTTAGCAAGTTCATTTTAAAATCTTTAGTCTTTTAACTGTAACTCCCAATAACCCTCAAAATGTGCAGTTTTAGCTTTCTCATAATTTAAACTAATGCACCTACCTGTAGATACATTTTGTATGCCAATACCAATATCCGATTATTTACAATAACATTTGCCCATACCGATAGCTTGGTGGTTTTGCTTTTTTAAAATCACTGAAACATCTTAAAAACATAAATAAGTCTAAATTATTTTGGAATCAGGTTGTTTTCTTTATGTGTTGCCAGTTTTAGAGCAGGTGTTAATTGATAGTTGAGCGGGAGGTGCTTTATTGTTGCCCAGGATGCAAAAGGAATGTTTTGGACCATGTTTAAACCTGTATTTAGTGTTGTCCATTTGTGATCAGATCACCCAAGAAAGATGTTAATGCCAGGTGTAAATGGGCCTACAAAAAAAGTGTACACTACACGACTTCCAGTCGGCGCCCTGCGACTCACAGTCCAATTTTTCGTTGAGCTGGTGCAAACTTTTTAGCCCATGAGCCAAGGTGGCTGGTAGATGAAAAATTTACCAGCCAGTCAGATTTCATCCTGGACTTTTTATTTATACATTTTTGTTTAATATATTGCATCTTGCAAGTGGAATTTGCAGACATGAGAGACAAATAAACAATATTGTAAGCATGTTTAAAAGTGAACAGTTTGAACTCCAGGACTGTAGTGCATCAACTACACAACCATTTGTCCCTGACTGAGGCCATGTGTTCACTGGTATTAAGATGCGTTTTAGGTGATCCAATCACAAATGTACAAGCAAGACATCACCATTACACCTGGTCGTCTCTTTTGACCACTTGTGTTCGAATTTCGAACAGAGAGCAGGGTCTGCAATTAACACCCACTAAGTGCCAATGCGGGTACATTTTCTATTTGGCTGGGGAATTTAGTTGCGTCATACGTCACTCTGGCAGGCGCATTTTTGTCAGTTTGTGTCAGCTTGTAAAATAATGTAACATGTTCCAGTTTTGTCATCAAGGGGGCTCTGTAGGTCTTCAGTCAATAAGGTTGCAGGCATTTACATGGAACGGCTCTCATTAGCTAATCCTGCTGCTCATCGAAAGTCTCAGTTAGCAGTGGGGATATCGCGCTCATGTACTTGTACTCTTGATTTTGTAAAAATGCTCCGATACCATCTGACCATCTGATGCCATTCCGTAAACATTCAGTTTGAAATGCTAATAATAACAAAAATGAGTGATTTGTAAATTATATTCACCCGTTGCTATATTGAAAGCACTACAACTAAACATTATATGATGTTTTACCCTGTGAATTTCATTATTGTTTTTTTAAATGTACAGTAATTTCAAATCAGATGATTGCAACATGCTCCAAAAAAGTTGGGACAGTCGGGTGTTTACCACTGTGAAACATCACCATTTCTTTTAATGGTGTGCCCAAATGCACTGAAGACACAAGCTTTTTAAGTTTAGAAAGTGGAATTGTCCCACATTCATCCATTATGTAGGTCTTCAGCTGCACAATTGTATGGGGCCTTCATTGCCGGATGGTGTGCTTAATAATGCGCAGTTGGAGACAGGTCAAGACAGCAGGCAGGCCAATCTAACACCCACACTCTCTGCTTACAGCCATGCACTTATAATCCGGGCAGTATGTGGTTTGAAGTTGTCCTGCTGGAAAAAGCAGAGACATCCCTGGAAAAGACGGTGCTGGATGGCAGCATATGTTGCTAAATCTTTTTTACATATCTCTCAGCATTAATGGTGTTCTCACAGATGTGCGAGTTACCCATGCCATGGGCACTAACACACCCCTGGCCCATACAGACACTGGCTTTTGGACCTGACGCTGACAACAGCTTGGATGGTCCTTTTCCTCTTTGGACCTGACAACACAACGGCTGTGTTTTTCAAAAACGATTTGAAATGTGGACTCATCGGACCAAAAAACACAGTTCCACTGTTCTACTTCCCATCTAAGATGAGACAGAGCCCAGAGAAGTTGGCAGCGCTTCTGGACAGTGTTGATGTATGGCTTCTCCTTTACATAGTACTACTAACAAAGGTTTACTAAAGTAATCCCAAGCCCATGTTCATGATATCCATTAAAAAATGAATTATGTTTTTTTAAGACAGTGACGTCTAAGTGATCAGAGATCCTGCACATTCAGAAGTGGTTTTCGTCTTGCCCTTTACGCAATGAGATTTGACCAGATTCCTTGAATCTTTTAACTATAATGTGCACTTTAGAGAGTGAAATGCCCAAAATCCTTCCAATTTGTCATTGGTGGACATTGTTTTCAAAGGGCTAGATTATTTGCTGAAGCCTCTGTTGGCAAATTGACAAGTCTCGAACGACCCTTGCTCTTGAGGGACTCGGCTGTTTTTGGAGGCTCTTTATATACTATGACATGATTGCCTCACCTGTTTCACATCGTCTTGTTATTTCAACTCGTCAAATTGTTATAAGAGTTAAATTGCCCGTATCAACCTTTTTGGAGTATGTTGCAATCATCTGATTTGAAATTACAATAAATAAACAAAACTTGTCAGGACAGTGTGCACACCTGACCAC